>NW_016812891.1:203324-236525 GCF_001698545.2 Rhinopithecus bieti | reverse complement strand
TCAGGATCCTAGAAGTTTTGGGGAATATACTTATGAATTCTTATCATCTAATACTCTTTAAAATATATATATATATCCCCAGCACAAAGAAAGAACAAAAAATAAATAAATAAAAGAAAAAATATGTAACCTTGACTTTTGAATTGTAAGTCTTCTCACTAGTTTATCTTCCATTATTATGATTTTAAGTCACTGTCTGTCCTTCCAGGGAGCTAATTTTGGTCTGTGCTAAGATTTAGATGGCACCCTAGTTTTATGACCAATATTCTTACAAATCATTTCTTTCTGTGTTGTTTTCTCAGCTTTCCACGGGTAGCTACTTCTATGCATTTAAAGTTGGTTTTTGTTAATTTAAAAATGTGACATTTGGCCGGGCGCGGTGACTCAGGCCTGTAATCCCAGCACTTTGGGAGTCCGTGGCAGGCGGATCACTAGGTCAGGAGATCAAGACCATCCTGGCTAACATGGTGAAACCCCGTCTCTACTAAAAAATACAAAAAATTAGCCGGGCGTGGTGGCGGACGCCTGTAGTCCCAGCTACTCGGGACGCTGGGGCTGGAGAATGGCATGAATCGAGGAGTCGGAGCTTGCAGTCAGCCGAAATTGTGCCACTGCGCTCCAGACTGGACGACAGAGCAAGACTCCAAATCAAAAAAAAAAAAAAAAAAAAGAGTGACATTTGCCCCACATTTCAGGAGTGATGTTTTCTGACTTTGTCTACAAATTCTTGAGTGTACGGTATCTGTGGTTATCAGATCAAGAGTGTCCCATAACATGCAATGACCATCCCAATTTCTCAATATTCAATCATATAAAGAGGTAAATTTTACTGTAGGTCAAAGAGGTTCAAATGAGTTATTGTTAGTAACGTTTAGGCTTCATGGCAGCTAGCTATCAATTTATTGCCTCTCTGCTCCAAATTCAGCCTTAAGTACCTGCTCTGCCATAATGGAGTGGGCTCCTTTCCAGAGAGCACCATGTTACACTTCTCACTATAGGACACTAGAGGGACATTATAGGAGGAAGGGGCTTCTTGTCTTGGTTCTCATGGGCTGCATTTTTCATTTTCTTGCTTCTGCTGCACAGTCCCACAACCAAGAGTATAAGGGGCTGGTGGGGAGGGAGGGACACATCCCATGGTGCTCTGCCACATCTGTGCTCAATTCAGCCTGAAGTCTTCTTGCTAGCAGTAGCTCCCTAATTCCTTCTGCACACCTGCCCACCAGCCTCAACTAACCTTAGCTCCAAAGGTTGTTTTCCATAGCCCTCCTGACACACACCTCACACACCCCTGGCCACAGCACCCTGCCAGAAAGCAGACCCTGATACTCTGACTCTACACATACCTACTCTCGAGTTTATCAGCAAAGATGGAATTCTAATTCTAAAAAATATCTAAATCATTGATGTTTATTTATAATTTGATGAAAATGACCACATTTGCATCACATCTTTGTATCCATTACTTAGATTGAAAATCTTAGAAACCATATGTGCACTAAAAAAACATAAAAGTAATCATTTGTCTTACTTTAGTAATTCCATTCTAGGAAATCCAGCTTAAGGAGATTATCAGAAATGTAGAAGAAAATGTTTACTAAAATGATCGTAGCAGCTTTCTTTTTAATAGAAACATCTAAAGCAATGCAAATGTCTAAAATGGAAAAATGGGTCAGGTGTGGTGGCTCACGCGTGTAATCCCAGAGCTTTGGGAAGCGAGGCAGGAGGATCCCTTGAGGCTAGGAGTGTGAGACCAGCCTGGGCAACATAGCCAGACCCTGTCTCTAGTTTAAAAACACTAAAAAAAATTTTTTTTAATGTAACAATGATAAAATTTTAAAAAAGGATGGTAATGGTTCTACAACATTGTAAATGTACTTAATGCCACTGAAGTGTACAGTTAAAAATGGTTAAAATGGGCCAGGCATGGTGGCTCACACCTGTAATCTCAGCACTTTGGGAGGCTGAAGCAGGAGGAGCGCTTGAGCCCAGCCTGGGCAACATGGTAAGACTTCATCTCTACAAATAATGAGCGACTGAACAGCTGGGCCAAGCTCAGGCCAACTGCCTAGCTCTCAAGGTCATTTTTCAACGTTCAATAACTCTTCATGTTCTTTGGCTAACTTCCTTGACTTCAGTTGCAAATGGATTAGTCACCCAATCTGGTAAAGTTCCTCTAAATCTTTAAATCTAATCATCGCATCTTTTTAAATAGCACCCAAATAAGAACAATATATTTCAAATTTGACATCTTCATTTTTTTCTTGTTGTTGAGACAGCGTCTCACTCTGTCACCCAGGCTGGGATGCAATAGTGCGATCTCAGCTCACTGCAACCTCTGCCTCCCAGGTTCAAGTGATTCTCTTGCCTCAGCCTCCTGAGTAGCTGGGACTGCAGGCACCCACTACCATGCCCAGCTAATTTTTGTATTTTTAGTAGAGATGGGGTTTCACCATGTTGGCCAGGCTGGTCCCGAACTCCCGACCTCAGGTGATCGGCCTGCCTTAGCTTCCCAAAGTGCTGGGATTACAGCCTTTATGATTTTTAAATTCCTGCCGGGTACAGTGGCTCACGCCTGCAATCCCAGCACTTTGGGAGGCCGAGGCGGGAGGATCATGAGATCAGGATTTCAAGACCAGCCCGGCCAACATGGTGAAACCCCATCTCCACGAAAAATACAAAAATTAGCCAGGCATGGTGGCAGGCGCCTGTAATCCCTGCTACTCGGGAGGCTGAGGCAGGAGAATCACTTGAACCCGGGAGGTGGAGGTTGCAGTGAGCCGAGATCGCACCACTGCACTCCAGCCTGAGTGACAGAGCAAGACTCCATCTCAGAAAAAAAAATAAAATCCTTATGAATATTACATATACATGTAATAAAGATTAATTTAATTATGCAGAATGCTTTCATCCATTTGTAATGAAATTGACTTGACTGCAAGTCATAACATGGCTAATTTTCCAAAATCTTTTTCGCCATCTCAAGTCTTGAAACAGTACCATTGCTCAGTGACATAGAAGAAATCATTTCAATTTGATTTCTTTTTATCTTCATACTAATAACCTCTTACGCAACCAGCAAAATCAATTTTTCCTTAACATTGTGTGGCTTACCACATTTTCAATCATCATGGTATTCTGAAAGAAACAATAAAACCATCTTTCTGATTAGGAAAAATTTGTTAAACATTCCAATGATAGTAAGACAGCTTTCAAAGTTCTCAGGATGCTGTATCTCTGCCAACTTACTGCTCTGTTTTCTTTGTAAAGTGGTCGCTTAATCTTCATAGTTTCATTACTTCCTGAGAGAAAAACATGTTAACAAAATGGAAATATTGGTAACTGTTCATTTGTGGACAAAGATATAAGACCTAATTTGAAATATCCTACTGAATGTTGATACTTTTCTTCATAATTAATGAAATAAGGACTGAATAAATATACTAATTTAGGTAGAGAAAATCGCTGTAAGTGCAACATTGTAAGTACAGGCTGAGTTGTAGTAGGTGAGTGTCAGCTACTCAAATACCATGGGTGACATCATTGCCTCTGATGATTTTCCAAAATGGAGAACCTAAAACAAAATGCAACCTTCCCTTGTGTTACATGATATTTTACTTTCTTGGAAAACTCATTTATTGAAACTATGCTAAAAATATTTGGTGCCTATATATACGAGAGAGTCTGGGCTCAGATAATCAAAACAAATATTTTCCTTCATATGAATATTTAGCAGGACATTAAAAATTGGACAGTATGTGGGACTCTCCCACACAGGTGGAGCTCTAGCATCTCGAGCCTCTGCCCACTAAATGCTAACAGCAGAGTTACTATGACACCCTCACACATTTTCAAAGCACCCCCTGCAGCCTGCAGGACTTCGTCTTTTTTATTTATTTAATTTATTTATTTATTCAAAACAGAGTCTCGCTCTGTCAACAGGCTGGAGTGCAGTGGCGCGATCTCGGCTCACTGCATCCTCCACCTTCAGGGTTCAAGCGATTCTCCTGCCTCAGCTTCCCAAGTAGCAGGGACTACAGGTGCGCACCACCTATGCCCAGCTAATTATTGTATTTTTTGTAGAGATGGGTTTTTACCATATTGGCTAGGATGGTCTCGATCTCCTGCCTCGTGATCCACCCACCTTGGCCTCCCAAAGTGTTGGGATTACAGGCGTGAGCCACCACATCTGGCCTCATCTTTTTTTTTTTTTTTAACTGCTCCTTCAATTGAGAATCACAAGATAAAAGCATCTGCCTCAAAGCTCAGCAAATAGTATTTTCTCAAATGGCCAGGGGCGACGGAAGAGAGTGGTATTCTCTCTGAATGCTATGAGGAGTCTAGATAAAAGTCTTCTTTTCCAAGTTACTTCTTGATAAAAGTTCATATATCATAAGACATTCAGAGGTACTTTTTTTCTTCGTAAGCGCCAAAGCTCTTTTGGATTTGTACGCATAGGATGAAGAATGGCAAGTGCTAGGCAGTGGAGCCTCAACAATGAAAGCTGTTTGCTTTCCAGTATCTGAAGAGACTAGTCTTTGTTTGAAAACCTTGTGATAATGTCACTTGGGGCAGACACCTTGAAAGAGGATGCCCATTCTCTTCAAGACCCATACTGAGCATCCTTTATTGCCACTAGCCCCATAACTAGGATCAAATCTTGACATGTCCAGCTGGGCGGGTACACACTATGATCCAGGAGGAAATAACACCAACATAACTGCAATATTTTGTTAATATATATGAATGGAAACCTGGTGAATGTGTGGAAGTGGATGCTAAAGGTATTAAACCAAGGAGAACAGAATCGAACACTAGATCCAGCTGAATTCATCGCTGTGGATACACTTTACTAGGGACTGCGGGCTCAAAATATCAGTCCACGCAGCTGGAGATGGCTGTAAAGCTTACCTGGTTGGTTGCCTAAAAATTCCAACTCAATGGTGGTCTACAGTTAATGAGGTTGAAATGCTGGAGCTTCCTTGGCATGATGTGGAGGAAGTAATCCAAAGGCTAGCCTCAGTCTTTTTCCATAGCAAACTTCAATGCTGGAAGATTTTTGAGCAATGGCTACAAAATCCCAGAAGAAAGAAAATGTGAGCCAGATGTTTTCAGGTGTAAAGACAAAAGATAAATAGTTTGAACATGAAAGAACTCTGGGAATATTATTTTTATAAATCCATTTGAGAAATGTTAGAAGATTCAGCAGACCAAGAGATGAGTGGAGAAACAATTGCAGACGGGATTGGCAGTGAGCTTTGGTGCAAATCACAGGACAAAGACAAATATGAGGATTACGGTGGAAAGATGGAATTTAAATGTTATTAGCCCTGATGATGTAGAAATGATAGAGCAAATGAAAGGTGGAAAGCAAAGGATGGAAAAGGATGAAAATATACTGATTTTTTTCCCCCCGCTGGATACAGCGGCATGTGCCTGTAATCCCAGCTACTTGAGGGGCTGAGGCAGGAGGATTGTTTGAGCTCAGGAATTCGAGACTAGCCTAAGCAAAATAGTAAGACCCCATCTCTAAACAATTAAAAAATTATATATATGAAATAAAGTATACTGATTCCTCATCTTTAATAACTAGAGGTCAAAAGTTATTACTTAAAGCTAATTAAATGAATAGTAGAGTTATAAGTATTATATGGAATAATACAGAGGTAAAATAATTAGAGGTAAACATGAAGAAAGATAATATTACTAAAATCAGGTGATAGAGAAGAGAGGGGGAGATGGAGGAAAAAATATATTCATTCTGTCATTGTAAATAGAAGAAAACTATGATATACTGTTGGATTGGGGGAAGGAAGAGAAGATGAATTATTCAGTGAGTAGTAACTGGTATCAAGAAAACTGGAAAAATCCAGTTGACCCTTCAACAGCACAGGTTTGAACTGCATGAGTCCACTTATGTGTGAATTTTTTTCAATAAATATATGCAAATTTGGGGGAGATATTTACAACAATTATAAAAAAACTTGCAGACAAACCACATAGGCTAGAAATATGGAAAAAAGAAAATGTTAGGTATGTCATCAATGCATAAAAATATGTACATACTTGTCTATTTTTATCATATACTACCATAAAATGTACACGAATCTATTATTAAAATGTTAAAATGTATCAAAATTTACACACACAAACATAGACTACACATGGCACCATTTGCAGTCCAGAGAAATGGAAACAAATGTGAAGATGCAGTATTAAATCATAACTGCGTACAACTCACTGTAGTACACACTGTACTGCTGGAATAATTTCGCAGCCGCCTCCCGTTGCTGTCATGGTGGGCTCAAGTGTTGTGAGTATCCACCCTAAACGTTGTGTGACGCTCGTCGGTCATCTCCACTTGCACAGTTCGTCTCTCCAGTAAATTCCATTGAAGTAAAAAGTAATTTCTCTCAGTTCTTGCATTTTTTGTGTGTGTTTAGTGTGAGAAAAATGAAATCCTAAGCCCCCCAACCAACTGAACAGACTCTCTCAGCCAAAACTCAGTTCCAGCTGTGACGAGATGGGGGCCTCATTACACCTGCTCCTGCTGTAACTGCCCGTAGGTTTTCTTCCCTAAGGGTTACAGAGAAGCCAGCCCTTCTGAGAGACTCACTCCACTACTGATAGCCACCAACCACCTGTCGCTGCCCCTCCATTTGGCAGTTTGGACAAAGCTTTCCTTCCTTTATAAGAGACCAGGGCCCACGGAGTGGTTCTGGCCAGTCTACCAAGGATGAGCAGAGAGGTTTTCGTGTTGTCTGCTTCACCACTTGACATCAGAGGGCCAAAAACTCTGCCCTTGGATCATGCTAACACTGCCACTTCTTGAACATGGGTCCCTTGGAGAGACATGAAGCTCTGTTGTGCATGTGTTTCTCCTTTCATAAATATTCATAACTCTTCCTATAGCTTATTAAGTACGTATATTTGGCCACCTGGTTCAGCAAATCTCTGTCTTACTCTTCCCCCTGTCAAAGTGTCTGTTTTTGGCTTCTGGCTGGAGGCTGTGCTTCCCAGCCTGTCAGAATGGCCACCCTACAAGCTGCAACCCTTTATAAGAAAGCTCTCCTTTCCAAATGTATGAACCTCCATCGTTCTTCAGTTGACAAGTGCAATACTGTAAACCTTGAATAACACCATGGGACCCATACAAAGTGCCATTAGTGATGCCTGATATGCACCCAAGAAGCAGGTAAAAGTCATGGTATCACAAGAAAAAGCTGAATTCCTTGATATGAACCTTCGATTGAGGTCTGGAGCCATAGGTGCTGATCATTTCAGACAGACGATTCATCTTGTAAACAGACAATGTGAACTTGGTTTTGATGAATACAGTGAAGTACTGTACACGCATTTTCTCTTAAGATTTTTGTAGCTGGGCACAGTGGCTCACATCTGTAATCCCAGCACTTTGGAAGGTCGAGGCAAGAGGATTGCTTGAGCCCAGGAGTTCGAGACCAGCCTAGGCAACATAGTGAGACCTCCCATCTCTATCAAAAAAAAAAAAAAAAAAAAAAAAAGAGGCTGAGGCAGGAGGATTGCTTGAGCCCAGGAGGTCAAGGCTGCAGGGAGCCATGATTGAGCCACTGCACTCCAGCCTGGGTGACAGAGCGAGACCCTGTCTTAAAACAAAACATAAAAGGTTTTCTTAATGACATTTTCTTTTTTCTATGTTATTTTAAGAATACAGTATATAATACATATATAAAATATGTATTAGTTGACTGTTTATGTTATGAGTAAGGCTCTGGTCAATAACAGGCTATTAGGAGTTAAGTTTTGGGGGAGTCAAAATATTATGCATGGATTTTTGACTGCATGGAGTGTAGGGACCCCAATCCCTGCATTGTTCAATGGCCATTATTTTTTAAAACAGGTTTTTGCTCCGCCACCCAGGCTGGAGTACAGTTGCATGACCTTGGCTTACTGCAGCCTCTGCCTCCCAGGCTCAATCAATCCTCCCACCTTCGCCTCCCTAGTAGCTGGGACAACAGGTGCACACCACCACACCTGGCTAATTTTTTTATCTTATGTAGAGACAAGATTTCACTGTGTTGCCCAGGCTGGTCTTGAACTCCTGGGCCCAAGCTATCTGCCCGCCACAGTCTCCCAAAGTGCTGGAATTATAGGTGTGAGCCACCACACCCAGCCCAATTGTACCTTTTTTTTTTTTTTTGAGACGGAGTCTTGCTCTGTTGCCAGGCTGGAGTGCAGTGGCACAATCTCTGCTCATTGCAAGCTCTGCCTCCTGGGTTCAAGCCATTCTCCTGCCTCAGCCTCCTGAGTAGCTAGGACTACAGGCACCCGCCACCACGCCTGGCTAATTTTTTGTATTTTTGGTAGAGATGGGGTTTCACGGTGTTAGCCAGGGTGGTCTTGATCTCCTGACCTTGTGATCCTCCTGCCTCAGCCTCCCAAAGTGCTGGGATTACAGGTGTGAGCCACCGCGCCTGGCTGCCCAATTGTGCTTTTCAAAAAATGGTTAGAATTCAACTTTATACCATATGTCAAAATAAATAATAACTTAGGGATTTAATGTAAAAATGAAGCCCTAAAGATATCAGAAGGAGTTTTAAGAACGTATTTATATAGAAGAGTGGGGAAGGCCTATCTAAACACGTCAGCAATGACAGTGTTATAGCCTGAATGTGTCCCCCACCAAATTCATATGTTGATACTTAATCACCAGTGTGATAGTATCAAGAGGTGGTGGACAGGAGCGGTGGCTCACGCCTGTAATCCCAGCAATTTGGGAGGCCGAGGCAGGCAGATCACCTCAGGTCAGTAGTTCGAGACCAGCCTGGCCTACATGGTGAAACCTTGTCTCTACTAAAATATACAAAAATTAGCTGGACATGGTGGCACACGCCAATAATCCCAGTTACTCAGGAGGCTGAGGCACAAGAATCACTTGAACCCAGGAGGTTGAGGTTGCAGTGAGCTGAGATCATGCCACTGCACTCCAGCCTGGGTGACAGAGCGAGACTCTGTCTCAAAAAAAAAGGAGGCGGGACCTTGAGATGATTAAGTTATGAGAGTAGAGTGTTCAGGAAGGAGACAGCACCCTTGTAAAATAGACTGAAAGGAGCTAGCTTGCCCTTCCACTATGTGAGAACTCAACAAGGTGTCATCTTTGAAGCAGGGAAGGCAAGCTCTTACCAGATGCTCAATCTGTTGGTGACTTGACCTTGGGCTGCTCAGTCCCCAGAACTGTGTGCAATACATTTCTATTGTTTATAAATTACCCAGTCTAGGCCAGGTGCGGTGGCTCACGCCTGTAATCCCAGCACTTTGGAAGGCCAAGGCAGGTGAATCACCTGAGGTCAGAAGTTTGAGACCAGCCTGGCCAACATGCTGAAGCCCCATCTCTACTAAAATTAAAAAAAAAAAAAATTAGCCAGGCATGGTGGCGGGCACCTATAATCCCAGCCACTCAGGAGGCTGAGGCAGGAGGATCGCTTGAGCCTGGGAGGCAGAAGCTGCAGTGAGCCAAGATTGTGCCAGTGCACTACAACCTGGGTGACAGAGCGAGACTGTCTCAAAATCATAATAATAAAATAATAAATTACCCAGTTTAGCTGGGCATGGTGGCTTACGCCTGTAATCTCAGCACTTGATGGGAGGCCAAGGCAAATGGGTTGCTTGAGCCCAGGAGTTTAAGACCAGCCTGGGCAACATAGTGAGACCCCATCTCTAAAGAAAATACAAAAATTAGGCAAGTGTGGTGGCTCATGCCTGTGGTCCCAGCTACCTGGGAGGCTGAGGTGGGAGGATAGATTGAGCCTGGAAGGTCAAGGCTACAGTGAGCCATAATCATGCCACTGCACTATAGCTTGGGTGAGAGAGTGAGATCCTGTCTCAATAAATAAATAAATAACCCAGTCTAAGGTGTTTTGTTATAACAGTCAAAAAGGACTAAGACAGAATCTATAAAATTAAAATTTTAACTAAAAAAAAAAAAAAAAAAAAACTGCAGGAGTCTTTCTGGGCCTACTCTGGCTCAGGAGGCTGCCAAATAAAATAAAATTTTAAATTAAAAAAATTAAAACACCACAATCAATGTAAAAGACAAATAACAAATGGGGAAAATTTTAGCAATGCATATGAGAGTCACAGCTAATACAGTATATGAAGAAAGTTCACAAACCGAACAGAAAATAAAAGAAGGAGAAGAACAAACCCCAAAGAGGAAGTGCAAATAGCTGAGTGATTTAGGAAAAAAAATTACACTTATTAGTAATAAAAATGCAAATTTAGACAAATGCTGTATGATTTCATTATATAAAGTTCTAAAGTAGTTAGATTTGTAGAGACAAAGTAGAATGGTGATTGCCAAGGCCTGAGCGGTGGCGGTGGGGGAAATGGGGAGTTAGTGTTTAATGGGTATGGAGTTTCAGTTTGGGAAGATGAAAAGTTCTGGAGATGGAAGGTAGTGATAGTTACATAACAATGGCAATGTACGTGATGCTGTAGCACACTTAAAAATGATTAAAATGAGCCTGGTGTAGTGGATATAGCTATAGTTCCAGCCTGGAGGCTGAGGTGGGAAGACTGCTAGAGCCCACGAGTTTAAGACCAGCCTGGCAGCATAGTGAGACCCCATCTCAAAAAAAAAAAGGTTATATAAAATGGAAAATCTTATGTATATGTACCGCAATTCAAAAAAAAACCCCAATGCAATTTTTAAATGAAGCCTTTTTAAAGTATGTAAACCGTTCAGTCTCTATAATTAAAAAATAACTATATAATATCATGAAGATTCAGAGAAAGCATATAGTAATGCAACTTGGCAAAACACAGTAAGGCAAAAATACTAATCTTTCTACTCAGAAATTCTACCACTAGGAATTTTGCCTAAAGGAAATAAAGATGAGCATAAAGATTTATCTATTAGAGTGTTCATAGCAGTGATGTTTATCACTGTGAAACAGGAAACAAATCTACATGTCCAACAATAGAGTTACAACAAATTAAAGATTCATCCATTTCATGGGATAACTGTGGAAACCATCAAAATAATGATGTAGAATTATACTGAATGACACATGTGGTAAACTTCTGCTATTTTTCTGCACAGAATCAATTCACTTTTCCAGGCAACAGGACCCTAGTTTTCTTTGAAGGGACCACCATCCTTCCTCTTCTCATTTCACGAAGTGAGTTAGTCATTACCCCGCCTCAGGGCGGCATGATTCATGTCTGTTGAGTCCGCATCTCCTGACTCCTGGCTCAGTGATGGGTTCTGAGATGAGCACCTGACCTGTGTTAGACCAGTGCGTTTTGATCCCAGGACTTTTTGTCCAAAAAGATTGGGAAAGGGAAGTTCTTTCTCATCTGCTAGAGTTGATACAAAAGATAGCCTATTGATAGTTGTGGGAAAGAGGTCCCTTGAACAATGCCTACCAAAAGAAAGCACCTGAACTTTTCACTCTTTTCTTAAACCAGTTTAATTTTTTTTTGTTTTTTCTCCCAAACCAAAAAAAAAAAAAAAAAAAAAAGTCATAAAGGATATGGCATAGAAAGATGTTACAAGTCTTAAGTGAAAAAAGCATGTTGCAGAATAGTATGTGTAGCATTTCTACAAATCATTTCCATAAATACCCATAAATATAGTCTAAAGGGATATAGTCTGTAATGATAAAGTATGAGCATTTTTTTCTTCTTGTTTAATGTCTCAAGATGAACTTTTCATTTCTGTAAGATCAGAAGGCACTGTAGGCTTTCCATGAGTGTCCCTTCAGTTCCATTATGCTAGCATTCTATTTTAGGTTGAAAATTTTTACAGGAGCTTCTCTTTAGTGAAGTATCCGTCATCTGAGTCTCTGCTGTTGAATATGGAGGTATACTCAGAGTTGTTACTATAGTGTCATTGCTTCTAGACACTGTCTGTGGACAGAGTTAGGAAACATATGCATGACTACACACACACACACTCACACACACACTCCACATTTAATTCCAATCCATCACCATAGTGTTTATTCACTTTACACCTTCCACATATGTACCTCCCTACTCCAATAGTGAGAAACCTGGCTCCCATTTTCCTCAGTATATTTACTTATTTGTTCAAGCCCCTGTAAATAGACGCAATCTCCCAATTATGTGGCCTTCTCCTTGGCCCTGGAGCAGCCATGCCAGCCAAGCTCTCCCTGATTCAACACTGATACTGTGGACTCACTCCAGCTGCACTGGCTGAGTTGCACTGGCTAAGTTTTCTAGGGAAATCCTTAAAAGCACTAAAATAAAGTCAACATGTTCATACTGACAAGTTTGGAAACCATTCATTTATTCAAAAAATCATCGTTGAGCACTTATTCTGTGCCAGGCACTTTTCTAAATGTTGGAGATGAAATGCTAAAACAGACAAAAAGCTCTACTTTTGTGGAACTCGCAGTCTAGCTGGGGAGACAATAAAGATAAATAAACTGTGCATGGTGGTTCATACCTGGGATCCCAGCACTTTGGGAGGCCCAGGTGAGAGGATCACTTGAGCCCAGTAGGTCAAGTTCAGCCTGGGCAATACAGTGAAACTCTGTCTCTACGAAAAGTCAAAAAATTAGCCAGGCTTTGTGGTACATGCCTGTGGTGCCAGCTACTCAGGAGGCTGAGGTGGGAGGATCCCTTGAAGCCAGGGGTTTGAGGCTGCAGTGAGCTGTGATCAAACCACTGCACTTTTGTCTGGGTGACTGAGTGTGACCCTGTGTCAAGGAAAACCCAAAAACAAACAAAAAATAAATAAATAAGACCAGCCGTAGTGGCTCATGCCTATAATCCCAGTACTTTGGGAAGTCAAGGTGCGAGGATCACTTGAGGCCAGGAGGTCAAGACTAGCCTGGGCAACATAGTGAGACCTCATCTCTACCAAAAATTAAAAATTAAAAAAATTAGCCAGCATGGCACATACCTGTAGTCCCTGCGTTTCAGGAGGCTGAGGTGGGAGAATCACTGGAGCCCAGGAGATGGAGGCTGCAGTGAGCCACAATTGCACCACTGCACTCCAGCCTAGGTAACAGAGTGAGACCCTGTCTCAAAAAAAAAAAAAAAGAGAGAGAGAAAATAAATGGTATGCTAGTGATAACTGCTAAGAAGAAAAAAATTAAGTTGGGAAGGGGGATATGAATTGCCTGGGGAAGGGGATTAAATTTTAGATGATCGGGGAGGCTTAATAGAGGAGACTTAAAAAAAAAAAATGTGGCCGGGCGCAGTGGCTCACGCCTGTGATCCAGCACTTTGGGAGGCCAAGGTGGGCGGATCACCTGAGGTTGGGAGTTTGAGACCAGCCTGACCAATATGGTGAAACTCCATCTATACTAAAAATACAAAAATTAGCTGGGTGTGGTGGTGCACACCTGTATTCCCAGCTACTCGGGAGGCTGAGGCAGGAGAATCGCTTGAACCCAGGAGGCAGAGTTTTCAGTGAATTGAGATCGTGCCACTGCACTCCAGCCTGGCAACGGAGTGAGACGCCGTCTCAAAAAAAAAAGGAAAAAAAAGATCCAATGGAGTTTTTGGGGAACACGTGGTGTTTGGTTACATGAGTAAGCACTTTAGTGTGATTTCTGAGATTTTGGTGCACCCGTCACCCAAGCAGTATACACTGTACCAAATGTGTAGTCCTTTATCCCTCACCCCACTCTTACCCTTTGCCCTGAGTCCCCAAAGTCCATTGTATCATTCTTATGCCTTTGTGTCCTCATTGCTTAGCTCCCACTTATGACTGAGAATATATGATATTTGGTTTTCCATTCCTGAGTTACTTCACTTCGAATAATGGTCTCCAATTCCATCCAGGTTGCTGCAGATGCCATCATTTTGTTCCTTTTTATGGCTGAGTAGTATTCATGGCATATATAGACCACGTTTTCTTTATCTACTTGTTGCTTGATGGCCATTTAGGCTGGTTCCATATTTTTGTAGTTGTGCATTGTGCTGCTATAAACATGCGTGTGCAAGTATCTTTTTTGTGTAATGACTTCTTTTCCTCTGGGTAGATTCCCAGGTGAGGGATTACTGGATCAAATGGTAAATTTTTTTTTAGTTCTTTAAGGAATCTCTGCACTGTTTTCCACAGAGGCTGTACTAGTTTACTTTTCCACCAACAGTGTAAACGTGTTCCCTTTTCACCACATCCATGCCAACTCCATTATTTTATTTTTTATTTTTGGTTGTTGTTATTATGGCCATTCTTGCAGGAGTAAGGTGGTTTCACATCATGGTTTTGATTTGCGTTGCCCTATCATTAGGATGTGGAGCATTTTTCATGTTTCTTGGCCATTTGTATATCTTCTTTTGATATTGTCTATTTTGTCCTTAGCCCGCTTTTTGATGGGATTATTATTTTTTTTTCTTGCTGATTGGTTTAAGTTCCTTGTAGATTCTGGCTATTAGTCCTTTGTCAGATGCATAGATTGCGAAGATTTTCTCCTACTCTATAAGTTGTCTGTTTACTTTGCTGTTTGTTTCTTTTGCTGTGCAGAAGCTTCTTAGTTTAAGTCCCATCTATTTATCTTTGTTTTTATTGGGTTTGCTTTTGGGTTCTTGGTCATGAAGTCTTTGCCTAAGCCAATGTCTAGAATGTTTTTTTCAATGTTATCTTCTAGAATTTGTATGGCTTCGGGTCTTAGATTTAAGTCTTTGATCGATTTTCCATTTTGAGTTGATTTTTGTATAAGGTGAGGGATCAGAATCCAGTTTCATTCTTCTACATGTGGCTTGCCCAGTATCCCAGCACCATTTGTTGAATAGGGTGTCCTTTCCTCACTTCACGTTTTTGCTTTGTTGAAGATCAGTTGACTATAAGTATTTGGCTTTATTTCTGGGTTCTGTATTCTGTTCCATTGGTCTATATGCCTGTTTTTATACAAGTACCATGCTGTTTTGGTGACTCTGGCCTTTTAGTGTAGTTTGAAGTCAGGTAGTGTAATGCCTGTAATGCCTCCAGATTTTTTTTTTTTTCTTAGTCTTCCTTTGGCTATGCAGGCTCTTTTTTGGTTCCATATGAATTTTAGGACTGTTTTTTAATTCTGTGAAGAATGGTGGTGGTATTTTGATAGGATTTGCATTTAATTTGTAGATTGCTTTTGGCAGAATGGTCATTTTCACAATATTGATTCTACCCATCCATGAGCATGGGATGTGTTTTCATTTGCTTGTGTTGTCTATATTTCTTTCAGCAGTGTTTTGTAGTTTTCCTTGTAAAGGTCTTTCACCTCACAGAGGGGACTTTCGAGTAGACCTGAAGGAGGTAAGGGAGCAATCAAAGAGGATAGCGGGGGAAAGAGCACCCCAGGCAGGGGCAGTGATACAAGGATGGAAGTGGAGAGAGGCCAGAGTGAAACAGGAGAGAGCAGGAGATAAGGTCAGAGATGTAGGAGGGACCAGAACATGTGGTGAAGCTGTGCTGGTCATGGTAAGGATTTTGGTTTTCTGTGAGGGATAAAGGGAGCCACAGGAAGCAAAGGGGCTGATTTCATCTGACTTGTTTTGACAGGATCATGCTGGCTGCTGTGTAGAGAAAAGACTGAGGGGAAGTAGAAGAACAAAGAACAAAAGAGAACATGATGACTTGGATCAAAGTGGTGTCAGTGGTGATAGTGAGAAGTGGAGAAATTCTGGTATATTTTGGAAGCAGAGCCTGTAGGATTTGCTTGCAGAACAAGAGATGTTTGGTTGCAGATAGAAGGCTCTGGAGTTCAAAGGGGAGGTTTGGGCTTCATCAGCATCTAGGTAGTAATTCAAGGCATGAGCTAGGACGAGATCATGTAGGCAGTGAATAGGGATAAAAAAGAGAAGGGGTCCAAGAACTAGGCCCTGATGGCCTCCCAATATTTAGAGGTTAGAAGATGAGTAGGACCCAGTAAAACAGCGGCTAGAAAGATAGGAGAAAAACCAGGCAAGTATGGTGTCCTGGAAGCCTGATTCAGAGATCAGGAATTGATATATTGTACCAAATACTTTAGAGAAATCAAATAAAATGAGGACTGAAAAATGACTATTGGATTTAGTGACTGTGGAGGTCAGTGGTAATCTAGTGATGAGAAGGGCAGTTTCAGTGGAGTGGTAGGGGCAAAATCCTGATAGAGTGGAATCAAAAGAGAACACAAGATAAAACGGAAGATAGTAAATACACATTTTTTCAGGAAAAAGAATTTGGTTATTTAGTCTTTTGTGAATGGATAGAAAAAAGTGATGCAAGGCTGGGCACGGCGGCTCATGCCTGTAACCCCAGCACTTTGGGAGGCTGACATGGGAGGATTGCTTGAGTCCAGGAGTTGAAGACCAGCCTGAGCAACATGGCAAGACCCTGTCTCTATAAAAAATGATAACAAGGCCGGGTGCGGTGGCTCACACCTGTAATCTCAGCACTCTGGGAGGCCGAGGCAGGTGGATCACGAGGTCAGGAGTTTGAGACCAGCCTGTCCAACATAGTGAAACCCCGTCTCTACTAAAAATACAAAAATTAGCTGGCCGCATGATGGCAGGTGCCTGTAGTCCCAGCTACTTGAGAGGCTGAGGCGGGAGAATAGCTTGAACCCGGGAGGTGGAGGTTGCAGTGAGCCGAGACCACGCCATTGTATTCCAGTCTGGGTGACAGAGTGAGACTCCATCTCAAAAAAAAAAAAAAAAGATAACAAAATTAAAAAGTCTTTTTTGTTTTCAAGATGAGAGAAATAATAGCATGTATATATGGGAATGCTGGTGGAAATGATCCAATAGAGGGGGGGAAATTGATAATATGAAGAGAAGAAATGGTTGGAGAAGCTGGAAGTATTTAATTTGGAAAAGGAACGGTATAGGGGCAATAGTAAGCGGAGTACTGTGGGGTGGTGGGGGCGGGGTTGCGGTTTTGTAGATCCTAGGGTTAGGATTAGGGAGGAAACAAAGTAAAAACTGGAAAGACCTGGGAAGTTTTGGTAAGAGGCAGGAGTATTGGTATTTAAGATTTCAAAGATGAAGCCATTTCCAGAGATGACAAGGCTCCAAGTGCCTCTGTTAAATTAGTGGAAATAAAGTTGCTCCCCATGAATACTGAGCCTTGAACCAAAAGCCATTTGCTGGAGTAACAGATGGATAATATGAGAATGACCAAGCGGGTCCACAGATGACTGTGACACGGACACTAGAAGGTGGTGGAGCTGGATGGGGTAAGAAAGAGAAGCAGAGGGCCCAGCTGTGGAGGGGACCACCATGTAGGCTGGTGAGCTTCCTATCTCTGGAAGAAAACACTGGTGACTCTGATTCAAAGATTTATAAAAAGAACTCCTGAATTTAAAAGTATTAGGTTCATCTATAGGAGACTCTGAGAAGAGAACTTTCAGTCCTAAAAGGCTGATACTATGATAATTGGTATGTCTCTTAAATTGGGTTTTCTGTATAAATTAGGATTCTTCTGTTTTTTTCTATAAAAATTATTTTCTAGCCGGGCGTGGTGGCTCATGCCTGTAATCCCACACTTTAGGAGGCCAAGGTTGATGGATCACCTGAGGTCAGGAGTTCGAGACCACCCTGGCCAACATGGTGAAACCCCCTCTCTGCTAAAAATGTAGAAATTAGCCGGGCGTGGTGATGGGCATCTATAATCTCAGCTTCTTGGGAGGCTGAGACAGGAGTATCACTTGAATCCGGGAGGCAGAGGTTGCAGTGAGCCAAGATCACACCATTGCACTCCAGCCTGGGTGACAAGAGCGAAACTCCATCTCAAAAAAAAAAAAAAAAATTTCCTCAGGAGAATGAATGTTATACTGTTTAACATCAGTAACAATTGATCGCATCTATTCTCTCCTCAGTTCCCTCAAAGGTCTTCTCATGGCCTGCACATTCTGACATGTAAATACTTTTTGGATTAAATGACATATCACAAATGCCAAGTTCTTGAGTTTAATGTATTAAATCTCATTAGTACTATTAAACATAAATAATGATTTGCTTTGTAGTTAAGGCTCATCAAATCATAAACATCTTCTGATGCCAGAGTCAGTTTTTATCCAAGCAAGCAATCCACAGTAATGGGACTGCTTTGTACATTTCCAGCCTGGTTCTTGACTATCCCCTAAAATTGTCGATCAGTCGAAGCTCACTGAGTATCATCTGAATTTGATAAGTTTAATCAATGTAAGAAAATGGTAATGTAAGTCAGCTACAAAAAGAAGTAAGCATCAAATATAAATGGTTTTTAGACTGTCTAAAGCTTTTGGATCATTTCTATCCCTGTTCCCTTGCTGCTCTGGGGAAATAGCAATACCCAAATGCATGCAGAATACAGATATGCAATGTAAAAAGCACACAGCTTATTTCTTTTATTCAACACAAACTATTTCCTTCATTTCAGTAATTTCCCTTCCCCCACCCTCCAGAGAATTCCATAAACATAATCATAAAGCCTTATAGGAATTTGCTAAAACGTTTTTATTGCATTTACTGAGAGTATCACATTATCCTCCAAGCCATTGTAAAGATCTTTTCATTAAAAAGGTTTGGGTTATCTATATTAAATTGCACATTATAAAAAAAATTGTAAATTGTAGCCTTCAAAAAGAAACATACATTTTTTAAAAAGTACTAAAATACTGCATACTGGTCAAATCCAGCATGATCATTCAGCATAATGATCTACATTTGAACAACTATTGTGCCAAAAATGGCCCCGGTGTAGGTAGGGAGAGAAGCAGAGCCACACTGCGGTGTATAGCATACACTTGGAATAATTTGGCTTTGATGTCTAAGATAAAGTATGTTTTTCTAACTTTCAAATATACAAAATAATTTAAAAAGTAATTTTCAAATAAACATTAAAATAAGTCCACATGAACAATGTCATATTATACTAGGAGATACTTAAAATATCCACACTCTCTCTTAGTAATACTACAAGGTTCAGTTTGTTGTAGCTATAACTTTAAGGCTAAAATAAACTGGTGGAAGAAAAAAAGCAAAATGCAACTTTTATCAAGCATTGTGCAATGCCTTTACAATCTTACACATCTCAAACCACATTAAGTTACATCAGAAGTTATTATTAGAGTGATGCTTAATCTCACTCTAATGTAACTTCTGATTAGCAAGCTTCCATTCTCTCTTCCAAATATAACTCATGTTAACATAGAAAAGTATTATCATTAGTTACCAGAGCAAATCCAGTATACTGGATTTTAAGTCAGGGTCTTTAAAAGAGAGAAGAATTCAACTGAAACCTGTCATTCTCTAGCTGGGCATGGTGGCTCATTCCTGTAATTCCAGCACTTTGGGAGGCTGAGAGGGGTGGATCACTTAAGGCTCGTCTGGCCAACATGGTGAAACCCCATCTCCACTAAAAATACAAAATTAGCTGGTGTGGCAGTGGCCACCTGTAGTCCCAGCTGCTCAGAAGACTGAGGCACAAGAATCACTTGAGCCCAGGAGGCGGAGGTTGCAGTGAGCTGAGATCGTGCCACTGCACTGGAGCCTGGCATTAGAGCGAGACTCCAAAAAAGAAAAGAAAAGAGAAGAGAGAAAGGAAAAGTAAAGAAAAGAAAGAGAAAGAAAGAGAAAAAGGAAAAGAAAAAGAGAAGAAAGACCTGTCATTCTCAATTCATCTGAATCCTACCTACAGAACATTAAGGAGACCCTTATGTCTCAAACTCCTGGCCTTGAGCAATCCGCCTGCCTCGGCCTCCCAAAGTGTTGGGATTACAGGTGTGAGCCACAGCGCCTGGCCAAGGAGACCCATATGTAATTTTACGTAAGTGTTACACAATCAGACCAACGATGGTGCTTGATAAATCATAGATCTGAGATTTGCTGACACTGACCCAGCGGTAGTACTTATTGTTTATGTTAAATCTTAAAACATGGATAATGAGTTACTTGCACAGTTATGTTTTAAGATTGATGACTCTCAAAACTCTGATTTTAGCCTGAAAATTGCAAAATAGCTTCAAATGTCCAAATGTCTGCATAAGCAAGCTCAATAGGAAGCAATTATATATAATTTTTTTCACATTGCCTCAAAGTTACAGAATATATTTGAGTCGCTCACTTTGTGTTAGAAACATTGACAAGGGACTTTTTCTTTAAAGTTATTATCTTGGGAGGTTGTGTTCATTGGAACGTTCTCATTTGGTGATCATTTTCTTGTGAGTTTCATAATTTAAAGCCTTACATGTTAACAAAAACTGCATACTTCTAAGTATATACTGGAACTCAATAATCACTGTATAGGTGAGCTTTTTTCCTCAGTCATGTATGTATACATTTTCTATTGGGTTGTATATTAATTTTTTTTTTTTTTTTTTTTTGAGACAGAGTCTTGCTCTGTCGCCCAGGCTGGAGGGCAGTGGCCAGATTTCAGCTCACTGCAAGCTCCACCTCCCGGGTTCGCGCCATTCTCCTGCCTCAGCCTCCTGAGCAGCTGGGACTACAGGCGTCCGCCACCACGCCCGGCTAATTTTTTTTATATTTTCAGTAGAGACGGGGTTTCACCATGTTAGCCAGGATGGTCTCAATCTCCTGACCTCGTGATCCGCCCGCCTCGGCCTCCCAAAGTGCTGGGATCACAGACGTGAGCCCTCGCGTCTGGCTGTATATTAATATTTTTAAAAGAAAAATAATTTTGAAAGGAACATGAAGTATAGCACCAATCTTGATTTAATAATCTTTGGTAGAAAAAAAAAGAGGCACCAACTATACAGTCTGTTCATAGTCCAGGGTCAAAATACAGCACTTTTTTTTTTTTTCTTTTGAGACAGCGTTTTGCTCTTGTCGCCCAAGCTGGAGTGCAGTGGCGCGATCTCGGCTCACTGCAAGCTCCGCCTCCCAGGTTCACGCCATTCTCCTGCCTCAGCCTCTCGAGTAACTAGGATTACAGCATGGAGCCACCACGCCCGACTAATTTTGTATTTTTGGCAGAGACAGGGTTTCTCCGTGTTGGTCAGGCTGGTCTCCAACTCTCGACTTCAGGTGATTCACCCGCCTCGGCCTCCCAAAGTGCTGGGATTACAGGCATGAGTCACCGTGCCCGGCCCAGCACTATTAATAACAAGCCCTCCATTCCTGAAATAACATTTCAATATAGACTGAATTATGAAAGATACTTGGACTCATTACGGGAGATCACAGTAGAAAGGTTTTATGCGTTTACACATTTAAAATATTTAACAAACGGACTCTTCTAATGACAGATACTGAAAAATATCTAGTAAAGAATAAAAGTCATACATCAGGCTCCACAATAGTATCACAGATCTAATTTGAGTTCTCAGTGTTATTTTATACTGGTAGTTCCTATCGCATACATGTTTAGGGACATTCAACTCCAAAATCCTCTTCTTAAAGCACTCATGTTGAAAGGCAAAGCAACTTCTTTAGGTAGACTGGGTTAACTCCTACACTATTGCCACACTCAAGAACAGCATTTTAAAAAACTCCAGTGAGTCAAAAATTCATTGTCCCAGTCCTTGTTCTACTAGGAAGGAGTGTCTCTTACAGGAGTTTAATGTGTAAGTTGTAAGGTTCAGGCACAGCTGTACAATCTGTACATCACTGATTATCTACCCTCTTGCCAATGAAAACAGAACTTTTTCATAATCAAGCTTCCAGTGTAATTCGAAAAGCCACTGGCGAAGCATTGTAAGTGTTCATTAGAATCTAAGTGGGTCTACTTTAGGATCTAAGCGTATCTAGATTCTGAATTTCTTCAGGTTTTTCTTTGTCAGATCCACAGGCCATATTAGTTGTTATTCCTTTTTCGTTACTTTTACAACCATTTATCAGAACAAAGCACTTAAGAAATTTTACTGATACTTTGACCCTACTAACATTTTACACCCCCTTGCTTTTTAATCCTAGAATCACCATTAGCTCCCTTTTGATGAAGCAGGAGTTGATTCAGCTGCGCTTTTAGCTGGGCTTTCAGCTGGACACGGAAAGCGGAGGTAGATGAATTGTCATGATCAAGTGGGTGTCATCAGGTACTTAGGTTTTATTTTGTTCTTACTGTCTTTCCAACTTACTAATAAAAATATTGAAATCTATTTCAAAAATGAGGTAGCCTCCTGTTATTTTATATCTGTCAGGAATATAGTACCATGGGGAATTTTATTTCCCCAGAAAGCAAGATTGCACCCCTTTAGTATGGTACATTGAACTTTAAAAGAGGTGCCCTTGAATGTGTGGTAGTGAAGACGAAGTTTATGATTTAAAATTTGATAATTTTTAAAAAGGCGAGCTAAGTAAACTACGTCCTAAGTTTCCAGGTTTTTCTGAGTGATTCAAAGATGTAATGAATTTTCCATGGGTGTTTACTGTCTCAGGAGTCATCATCTGATAAAATGCACATTGATGACAGGTCCATAATTGTGGTTCTGACATTTATGCAAGCTTCACACTTAACTGTGAGCATTCAGCCCTTTGTTCTTAAGAATCGTGACCTATTGCTCTATAGTATATTTATACCACAAGGCATTAATCTCTGCCAACTAATAATAAACATGTCATGGCTATGAAAGTATAGTGAGCCCAGGGCCTATCTGTCTACCTTGTTATTATTTGCCCCTGGAACCATTCTTAAATTCAGCTCTAGACAGTCTTTTTAGACCAAGCTATCAACAAAAATCAGCATGTATAGTAGAGTAGAACTAATTTTTTTTTCTTTTCTTAGACAAGGTCTCATTTTGTCACCCAGGCTGGAGTGCAGTGGTACAACCATGGCTCACTGCAGCCTTGACCTGCTATGCTCAAGCAATCCTCCTGTCTCAGCCTCCTGAGTAGCTGGGACTACAGGCATGTGCCACCAAGCTGGCTAAATTTTTTTTGTAGAAATAAAATCTCACTATGTTGCCCAGGCTGAGTCTTGAACCCTGGGCTCTGGCGATCCTATCGCCTTGGACTCCCAAAGTGCTGGGATTACAGGCGTGGGCCCCCACACATAGCCTTAGAACTAATGATTAAGTCAGTAAAGTAGCAAGTCTTCCTTCTATGATGTATTATTCCACATTACCATTATGAATGACAAATTGCCTTTTGTTTTCATAACAAGACAAAAAGCTTGTCTTTTTAAGGCTTAATTAAATTGTTAGGGATGATGCATTTCTCATTCGCCAAGATACTACTTGCCTTTTAAATTATAAAACATATAGATGTAAAAGAAGGTAATAGTTTCATTTCCTTCTCTTTTAAGACAACACACCAGAAAAGCAACAATCTTTGACCTAACGTAAAAGTTGCTCCTTAATGTTTATACCAGCAACAATACCTTTTTTCAGTGTTAGAGACTTCCTAAAAAGTTTTAAATACTAGTTTAAATTGTTGACATATTATAAAATTGGAGCTAATTAGCTTATGCATTTCCACTCGTATCTCTAAACTCTGGGAATGTATTCTAACACCATTCACCAGACAATGTAACCCAACCTAAGGAAGGTTCCTGAAGAACAGTCATTAGGAACTGCATCAGAGAGGCACACTACATTCCCAGTCACCCTTCATGCTGGGCTCTCAGGACTAAGATTTAATGAAACCTTAGTGAAACTGGAAATCAAAGTAAAAAATTACACTCTCTGAAAATATGCTAAGGACTTGGCAAGGTTTTTTTTTTTTTCTCGAAGCATTTACCTTAAAATTTTAAATAAAGTTTCAAATGTTAGCATAAAAGACACTAATTTTTATGAAATTTATTTCTTCCCTTAAATATTTTAGTCATGTGATTTAAAATTAAATTCAATGTAGACTATTAGAACTAAGTTGAAGACTGAGAGAAAACCATTCTCCAGGATACATGAAATTGGGTGGGGATCCATTCAGTGAAACGGCAGGGATCAGTAGGAAGTGCAGCCACGCAACCAGTGGAGCTAAGCATGGATGTTAATGAACTCTTCAGGAGGTTTTCGAAGGATAGGAGGAAGTAAAGGGCAATGAAAAAATGATGAGGATAAGAATAATGTAAGAAGAGTAAGACAAAAGGTACATAAGAAAGGGCTTGAAAGTGCACCACCAGGAACTCCTCAGAGCCACCCATGCTATAGGTTGCCTTCCCCCGACAATCTCATGTCATATTTTCTATTCAGTTTTCCACTGATTTAATGTCAAAAGTCATCTGGACATAGGCCAATTTAGAGTAACATTGCTATAAATTAAAATATTCTTAAATGCAGCTAAAAGGATTAGAATCATCCGAAGTAAATTGCTTTTACACGATGTGTACTTTTACTTTTTTTTTTTTTTTTTTTGAGACAGAGTCTCGCTCTGTGCCCCAGGCTGGAGTGCAGTGGCACAATCTCAGCTCACTGCCACCTCTGCTTCCCAGGTTCTTCTCCTGCCTCAGCCTCCCGAATAACTGGGACTACAGGCACCCACCGCCATGCCTGGCTAATTTTTTGTATTTTAGTAGAGACGGGGTTTCACCGTGTTTCCCACGCTGGTTGCGAACTCCTGAACTCAGGCAATCCGCCCGCCTCGGCCTCCCAAAGTGCTGAGATTACAGGTGTGAGCCACCGTGCCCGGCTAGAATTTGAATCTTAATCAGGAATTATGCAATTTTCAGTGGAAATTACAAGTCTTATAGCAGGGCTATGGAATAAGCATTGTAAATATGATCATAGGGATGAACACATCTTGCATAAAGTATCAATAATCTGGGTGGTATATTACTGCTTAAATGGATGGATCCCAGCAATATCCATGGCAATCAAATTTAACCAAAATGTTTCTGGAAGTTTCTTGGCCATCTGATACATTATTATCCAATCGAGTTTCTATAACAAGGAATGTTACTCCCTTTCATACTTTTCTTGGCCTCAAATGCCAGAACCTTTTGAATTTGAGAATTTTCTGAGTCTTATCAAAAACAGGATGAGGAGATAAAAGCAGAGTTTTGACTCTGTATTCTTTTCAGACTCTCAGAAACATGTCTCGATTGAACACAAAAAAATTAGGCTTATCAGGTCACATTTTTGCAGCAGTAACACTTCATTCAGAAATTAGGACTTAGTTTGACTAGATTAAACCACAAATTTTATATTAGTATTTTCATTTTCTTTGTGTATTTTAAACTTTAAATCTTTTCCCACAAATAGTATTAAATATGTATTTATGGAATTTAGCATCTTACCTTTATACTTTTTCTTAATTTTATATTATTATAGCAGAGTATTCTCCATATGAGTCTTTGACAATAGAGCTTTTTCAGTGTTATAATCCAGTCTGATTCATTCCATTAAACTGAAAACTACGTATGTGAAGTTTAATATACAAATACATATGCTGAGATCTAAGTTATATTATATATACTTAAGTCACTGCTATTTTAATATGGAAACTAACCAAGCAATTTCTTTTAGTTTCAGATTATCTTTTTTCCTAAAATCAGCCAAATTTTGAAGAAAAAAAAAACATTGTAGAGGTCTTTACAGAGGTAAGTTTTCATTTTGAATTACTTTCTATGAAATTGGGGAGAAGGTGTTTTAAGGGGAGTCTGTGCTAAAACTTTTTTTTTTTTTGAGACTGAATCTCACTGTATCGCTCAGGCTGGAGTGCAGTGGCGTGATCTCTGCTCACTGCAAGCACCACCTCCTGGGTTCACGCCATTCTCCTGCCTCAGCCTCCCAAGTAGCTGGGACTACAGGCACACGTCACCACACCCAGCTAATTTTTTTATTTTTAGTAGAGACGGGGTTTCACCACATTGGCCAGGCTGGTCTCAAACTCCTGACCTCGTGATCCACCTGCCTCTGCCTCCCAAAGTACTGGGATTACAGGTGTGAGTCACTGCGCCCGGCCTAAAACTTTTAAAAAAATTAACAGTTTTTGTTTTTTATTTTCTTTTACAGACTGGGTCCTGCTCAGTTGAACAGGCTAGAGTACAGTGGCATAGCTCACTGCAGCCTCCATCTCTTAGGCTTGAGCAATCCTTCCACTACCTCAGCTTCTGAGTAGCTGGGGCTGCAGGTGGGCACCATCATGCCTGGCTAATTTTTAAATATTTTGTAGAGACAAGGTCTCATGTTACCCAAGCTGGTCTTGAACTTCTGGGCTCAAGTGATCCCCCTGCCTTGGACTGCCAAAGTGCTAGGATTACAGGCATGAGCCGCCACACTTGGCCTAATTTTTTTTATTTTTAGTAGAGACAGGATCTTGCTATGTTGCCCAAACCGGTCTCAAACTCCTGGGCTCAAGCGATCTTCCCTCCTCAGCCTCCCAAAGTGCTGAGATTTTAGGCATGAGCCACCTTACCCAGCCAAAATGAACATTTATAATAGTGGGTTTGATGATTGGTCTTAGTTGTATGTTTTGTTGAACTTCTCAAAAATGAGAAAGTAACATTTTATATAACTGGACATGAGTGAATGAAATCATTTTCTAAAAACTTATAAGAACATGAAAAGGTAGTATGGTCAAAATGTAGATTTTTTTTCACAGGCAAATTATCTAAGTCCCCTGAATATGAAACATGAAACTATTAGAAGTGGTAAGGTACAACTGCGTGTATGACACAGTAAGTTGCTGAATGTCTTCACGATGAAAAGCACTACCTTTTAAAGGTCTCAAGCACTAAAGCATAATTTTAGGGATATAGGAAAGTGTTCTTGTTTTTGTGAATGAGTATGGGTCACAGCATGACTTTGGTTTTAATTTTTGGTCCTCAAACTGAAAGCTTTCTTATGATAATCTGTATATAAATAGCAAAAATATAATGGGAAAGTTCATAGGGAACACACTAGTGTTCATAATATGAGTGAAAATTTTTGTCAGAAAGTTCTGGAAATGTAGGACTTGGTTCTTTTTATAAGTGCTTTTAACCTTTTCAGACTCATTAATTTCATAAACCAATTTAAGCAATTATTTCTATCAGCTACAGATATTTTCTTCACAAATATAAAGGGTTTTGCCCCCCTCCCCATCCTCCGG
Source organism: Rhinopithecus bieti (assembly GCF_001698545.2). NCBI lineage: Eukaryota > Metazoa > Chordata > Mammalia > Primates > Cercopithecidae > Rhinopithecus > Rhinopithecus bieti. Next base: position 209,642 of record NW_016812891.1, on the reverse strand, counting down.
CCTCCACCAATTTCTGCCTATAACTGCCACTTGATAACTGCTAAGTAAGACTTTGTTTAAATATCAGGTTCTAGGGCTAACAAATCTGGAAGTCAGAAGATTTCTAAGTTACAATTGCCAGAATATCTTTCATGCATTCTATTTTACTTTATTGTTACAATTTAAACAATTCAGAAACGTAGGGTGTTTCTGGCTACTTGAGTAAAACACACTGCAAACGCAAAGGGAACAATGCTGTAAACTTAAATGATTTCTGAACAGCTCAGGATCCTCCTGAAGAGGATCCTTTTCATTTCACGTATTGATTCTGAACACATTGGTAGCACCTGCTCCCAGAAGATCCCTTGACACTGGAGCAAGTCAGAATATCTTAATATCATAGCTTATTTAACAGCAGGAAAGCAACTTTAACACAAACTGGAGGTTTAAGTAGATCTGGTATTACCTAGAACCCAGGCTTAAATTTTGCAAAAAGTTTCCAAAGAGCATAAGAAAGTAAAACAGAGGTACCAGAACTGAAGACATCATTAACAAACAAAATGTTTCCACTCCTAACCAAACTGCAACCCTTTCAGTATAGCTTGAGGTATTTTTAAATATTTGTACAAGCTAAAGATCATTCACAGTTTCCAAAGTTGCTTTTTACTGAGATAGCTTCAAATTTTCACAATATGTGACTTTCAGACATGTTTTCATATACCAGAGTCTCTGCCCTCAGACTCATGGAAAGATCAGAGATATTCAGTGGCAGAAAATGGTTCTTGCAGTGATAAGGGTTCTATTTCCCAATTATTGTGCTATTCCTAGGATGTGATTAAAAAAATATGAAATTTGCAATTCGTATAAAAGGAAAGGAAACTTGCTTAAAATTCAAAAAGCAAGTCCAGTCTGGTGGAGGTATGTAAGATATTAAATAATAGAGTCAGATTCTTTCTTGAACACTCCAGATGAACTTGACAGCAGAGAGTTCTGGTTTTCCAACATTTTCTCCATCTTTTCTTTTCCAGTGGTTTTACTGATCTCTCTTTGCTTCTTACTATGGATCCATGGGATAAAACAAAGCACAGCACCTCCAATAAGGGGAGGGACTCCAGCAAGGTAGAATGCCACATCATAGGAGCCCAGCTTGTCACGAAGTAACCCTGAGAAGGGAAAAAGCTGTCACCAAGGGAGAACAAGTGTGGCTCTGTAGGGGGTCTAGATCAGTCACAGGGATGGCCTAGTCCCAGCCTAATTTCACCTCCACAGGACTGGTGCAAACATCTCCAGACTATCAGAGCTTTTTTTTTTTTTTTTTTTTTTTTTACAAGGAAACAGATTCTGAAATATAAACCTATTGATAGAAAAAAAAAGATCTCATATATTTAACGTTGTCATAAAGTACAGGCCTCTGGATTTTCATACCAAGACATTACTTGAAAAGCTGGAAAGGCAGACTTTTTTTTTTTTTTTTTTTTTTGAGACAGGGTCTCACTGTGTCACCCAGGCTGGAGTATGGTGGCATAATCACGGCTCACTGCAGGACTTGACTTCCCAAGCTCAACTGATCCTCCCAGCTCAGCCTCTTGAGTAGCTGGGACTACAGGTGCATGCTACCATGCCTGGCTAATTTTTATATGTTTTGTAGAGATGAGGTTTTGTCACATTGCCCAGGCTGGTCTTAAGCTCCTGGGCTAAAGCAATCCTCCCACCTCAGCCTCCCAAAATGCTAGGATTACAGGCATGAGCCACCATGCCCAGCTTTCAAACTACTCTTTGGTCTATTTGGTTTTTATGAAATAACATGAAACTATTTAACATTATAATTCAAAATTGAGAAAAATTGTAAATTTAATAATGTGGATGAAAGTTAGGTTATTAAATACATTTTGGAAAGAGACTAAGGTTTGTAAGTACCTGGAAGAAAATATAAGTATATAAGAATTATTAATGGCATTCTATATTTGGGTTCTGCTTCTGAAAACTATTATTTAGGGTACTCAACATTTCCAATTTCTCTAACAAATTCCAGGACTCATGGTTTTAAAAGTTATCTTAGTGTTTTTAAACTTTTATAACTTATACAACCTAAGTTATCTAAAATGTCCAGGGAACATACTATACTAAATATCTATCTGACTTTGTTAAATAAATAGCTGACCATTTGTCTAATTAAGTACCAACACATAAAAATGTGTATATCCATTCTGCATAAATAAAATAGACAGTATCTGTAAATGCACAAGTTTTCTATCTTTGGAATCAGACCATTCCATACATAACTGAACTCTTCCTCCTTATGAACACTCATGATTATGTTCTGCTGTAATACTATGATGTCCTCAGAGCCTCCTGGTGAGCCAGCAGCTTTCTGCTGCCAGGTGCTGTGTGGTGGTGTTCTGCCTGCTTCAGAAGTTTCCTGTTACCTCCCTTATTCTTGCTCTGTTAACTGTCACTTCTGGTAGCAAAACTATTTACTACTAGAGTGCTGCTTATATAAAATCTGCTGTGGACTTAGAAACTGTAAAACTAAGCTTGTAGGGTATAATAAGAAGAGTGAACAGTATATTAGCTGCGGGAGAGAAGGAGGAATGGAGGATTCTCCTACAGGGAGACCGTGACCTTTTGAACTTAAACTGTGTTTGGTCTGCTCAGTAGTAACTCAGCTTGCTTGATTCATGACTAGGAATGCAGTTCAGGATATAAGAATGCATTGAGCTAAACCTTCACTAAGCGTCTCATGTGCCAAACACAGATGACAGTACATACATTTACATTTTATCATATTTATATTGAATCTTCTAATACTAATTGACACAGGCACCCAAGTAATACTGAACATGAGACATCTTTATAGTATCATTCAGAGAATTTCTAGAGGTGGAATTCACATGAGATAGAATTAACCATTTGAAAGTGAACAATTCAGTGGCATTTAGCACATACACAATGTTGTGCACCCACCGCTTCTATTCCAAAATATTTTCATCGTGCCAAAAGGACACTTCATCCCAATTAAGTAGTTACTTCCCAATCCTCTTTCTCTCCAGCCCCTGGCAATCACCAATCTGTTTTCTATCTGTATTTATTTACCTATTTTGGACATTTCACATGAAATAAATCATACGATATACGACCTTTTAGAGTGAGACAGGGTCTCACTCTGTCACCCAGGCTGGAGTGCAGTGGTGCTCTCACGGCTCTGCAGACTTGATCTCCCAGGTGCAAGAGATCCTCTCACCTCTGGAGTTGGTGGGATTACACTACTATTAGTATGTGCCACCACGCCAGGCTAATTTTTTTTATTTTTAGTAGAGACAAGGTCTTGCTATGTTGCCCAAGCTAGTCTGGAACTCCTGAGCTCAAATGATCCTCCTGCCTTGGCCTCTCAAAGTGCTGGGATTACAGGTGTGAGCCACCATGCCCAGCCATGTCACCTTCTATGTCTGGCTTCTTTCACTTAGTATAATGTTCTTGAGGTCCATTCACCTGGTAGCATCAGTTCTGTACTTTACTCCTTTTTATGGCTGAATAATATTGCACTGCAGATATTCCACATTTTGCTTACCCAATTAGCTATTTACGGGCATTTGGTTTTTTTCTATTATGTTATTTTTCATCAACTACTCCTCAGGGGGATGTATGATCTCTTACCAAAAGCTGACATATTTAGAAATCTTCCAGAATCTTCATCTCTTTTTTTTTTTTTTTTTTTTAATAGGGTTTTGCCCAGGCTGGGGTACAGTGGTATGATCACAGCTCACTGCAGCCTTGACCTCTGGGCTCAAGCAATCCTCCCACCTCAGCCTCCTGTGCGTCCGGGACTGCAGATGCATGCCACCATGCTTGGCTAATGTTTTTATTTTTTATTTTTTGTAGAGATAGTATCTCACTATGTTGCCCAGGCTGGTCTCAAGCTCCTGAGCTCAGGTGATCTTCCCGCCTCAGCCTCCCAGAGTGCTGCTATTGCAGGTGTGAGTCACTGCGCCTGGCCCACTGTTACATATTTTATTCAGTGGTTTAGCTGCCAGTAAGGACAAGAGGGACTTTTCAGCAAACTTTTTCGACATACCGTTTATAGCTAGTCTTATTAAAAATGTTACCAGTTACCGGTAAGGCACACATGAAAGCAAAAGACCAGTAATCAATAACCTGTAATACGTTTTACATATAAGTGAGACTCAATTAAGACCTGAAGTAGAAAATACTATGGATTAATATAATTACTGGAGAATCATTATATTTACCTGCAATGGGTGGGCCAACAGTCATGGGTATAGACATAAATCCGAGCAGAAATCCAATTGCTTGGGAGACATCCTGGGCACCAACCAACTCAAAGGCTATGGGAGCCATAATGGAAATGAAGCATCCATCGAAGAGACCCATGATGAGACACACAGCAATGAGGGCCCCAAAGATGCTACACAGAGGAATCATCATGGACATCAGACCAATGAAGAAAAAGGAGAGTACCTAGGATGGACACCACACCGTCAGCTCCACTCAAAGGAAGTGAACGTCACAATCACCATGCAACATGCTTAGGACTTCTAAGTCATTACTGGTTCCCCTTTCCCCCTGCCACTGCCCCATTCACTTTGATTTTACATACCTAATCAACTCCTATAATCATCTCCTTCGAGTTCCCCTAGCACTTTCTTAATATTTCCACTACGGGACAAGAAGAAAATAACTTTTTGTTTTGAGCCGGAGTCTCTCTCTGTTGCCCAGGCTGGAGTCCAGTGGTGTGATCTCGGCTCATTATAACCTCCACTTTCCAGGTTCAAGCAATTCTTCTGCCTTAGCCTCCTGAGTAGCTGGGACTACAGGCAAGCACCACCACGTCTGGCTAATTTTTGTATTTTTAGTAGAGACGGGGCTTCACCATGTTGGCCAGGCTGGTCTTGAACTCCTGACCTCCAGTAATCTGCCTGCCTCAGCCTCCCAAGTGCTGGGATTACAGGCATGAGCCACACCGCCCAGCCAAAATGACTTTTATATATTTACTTTCCCTCCCAGCCTGCAAACCCCTTGAAGTCAGAATCTGTACCAAAAAAAAAAAAAAAAAAAAAAAAAAAAAAATCATCTTTGGACTAGATATTATGAAGTTTAAGGATCCTGTATCTGGTCAGTGCTCAATCAGCTCAAATTCATTAAACACTTGATTTTTTTTTAACCTTTAAAACTATATATACTTCACTGGCAGACATTATAAATTTAAGTACCCCAGAGTTAAGGCTTGTTATACTTATTTTGAGCCATTGAACACTTTCATTTCAGTGTTAGGGTAGTTAATAGAATCGAACACCTGATTTTGCCTAGTATTTGGTAGGCACTGTGCTATGTACGAGAGATTTCAACAATGAGTAAGACTTCGTTCCTATCCTTGGGTTATGGAAAGATGGACATTTAAATACGTAAGTGCAAGTGAAGTGTTTATATGCTGCTGTAGTTATATATTCAAAGTATGATGGGTACAAAAAAGGAGGAAACAGTTAATTTAATAACTTTTTAAAGGCACAGAACGTTTTAAAACTGAACAATTCACTAGTCAGCAGAAAAAATGTTTTTAAAAGCATCAGGTTTTTTAAAAGTATGCATATAATGGCAACTATCATTTATTTAGTGTTTACTAAGTGCCAAGCACTGTTGTAAGCTTTACATTGATTATCTCACTGGTGATCCTCCTAACAACTTTATGAGGTGGTTACTAATGTTATCGCTGATGAAGATAGCGATGCTGGGAGAGGTTAAGTAATGTGCCCAAAGCACAGAAGATGGAGCCATCCCGGAACCCATGGTCCACGTGGGCAGCAGCAGGCCGTCAACAGAACTGTGCCTGGAAAGTGCCCTCCAATAACAGTGAGGAAGGAGAGACCAGATAAAGCAGCTGTATGCATCACTGTCTTCATCGGTTCTGTTTTTCCATAGACCTACAGAAGCCGGAGGTTGGTAGTACGCCTCAGGGCAGCCACTCACAATCTGAGGATCTCTGAAGGTGCAGAGTGTGAGTTCTGGGTGGAATTCAGGAGTGTTGGTTTTCACAACTTTAACACAAGTGGTCCACTGACATCAAAATAGGAAACATGCTCTTGAAAAATGTTTCATATTGGGTTAGTTCTTTTTGACACCATCATATCATACAGTTCGGTACATTTTTTTCTTCAATCACTAAAATATGGTCTTATGGTAAAATTATGATTAGTTTAAGAATATGAGTTGGCCAACTGGACCTGTAATCCCAGCACTTTGGGAGGCCGAGGCGGGCGGATCAGGAGGTCAGGAGCTCAAGACTATAAGGGCTAACACGGTGAATTCCCGTCTCTTCTAAATATA
>NW_016812891.1:143758-202624 GCF_001698545.2 Rhinopithecus bieti | reverse complement strand
AAAAAATTAGCCGGGCGTGGTGGCGGGCGCCTGTAGTCCCAGCTACTCAGGAGGCTGAGGCAGGAGAATGGCGTGAACCCGGGAGGCAGAGCTTGCAGTGAACTGAGATCGCGCCACTGCACTCCAGCCTGGGCAAGAGAGCGAGACTCCGTCTCAAAACAAAAGAAAAAGAAAAAGAAAAAGAAAAGAATACCAGTTGACCATTTGAAAAATAAGCCTACCACGTCACACTAGCATTTCTAAAGAACAAAATCTCCCATTCTCCTTTTATTTGCCAGCTAAATATCCTTTTCTCCAATGCAACTTCCATGACAGCACAAGCATAATTATTAGCAGTGAGTAACTGCTGGGCCTACAGCCTGGCAGGTTGGAAAGAACTGGGGCTCAGAGGGACACTATCAGGTTCTAAGCTCTCTCTGACCTTGAGCAAGTAAAAAGACTTCCTGATACTTCCCATTTATTGAGACAAAAAGAGATCTAAAGATAAATCAAAATGTAGAAAGGGGTTTGAAATTAACAAGTAGGTAAAGATTTAAGTAGTCGTTTGTATTGAAAATCTAAGTGGATAAACCCCAATTTTTTATTTTTTATTTTTGAAACAGGTCTCTCACTTTGTTACCCAGGCTGGAATGCAGTGGTGCAATCACAGCTCACTGCAGCCTCAACCTCCTGGGCTCCAAGTGATCCTCCCACTTCAGTCTCCCAAGTAGCTGGGACATGCCATTATGCCCGGCTAATTTTTTATTTTTTGTAGAGATGGGGTCTTACTATGTTGCCCAGGCCATTCTTGAACTCCTGCGCTCAAACAAACTACTTGCTTTGGTCTCCCACAGTGCTGAGATTACAGGTGTGAACCACTGCATCCAACCCTAATATTCTCAACAATAGAAACATTTTTATTCTATGTACAAACATAAAAGGAGATAAACATGGAAAGTTACTTAAATCTTAGAAACATACCTATAATCACAAACTCCAGAGAATCTAGAATAAAACTTTAGGATGGCACGAGGCCAGATTCAATGGATTTAATTGTTAAAACTATAGACCAAACATTCCCAACCATGCCACTGTAATTATACAAGGTTTTCAGGAATATATATTTTTTCTTTTAATGTGCTTCATATTTTTTTCTATTTTGGTCAGTACATACTTCCTTTTTTTTTCCTCTAACACCAGTACCACTTGCCAACAACTTTCTTTAAAGATAAGAAAACCAGTTCTGTAGAATTTTATACTTAGTGAATGTTAGAAGCCTAGTACAATACTTGGCTTTGTTAACTGTTCAACTTTGTTAAGTGCTTATGTTGTTTTAGAACAATGTGTAACATGATTCCTGGAACTTGGCCTCTTCATATTTTTGTTCTTTGGTCAGTTTTGTAAAAAATTATTCAAGTAAAAGTTTCCAACTTATTGCTATATATTTTGAGCATACTATTTCTTTCGTTCTTTTTTTTTTTTTTTTGAGACGGAGTCCTCGCTCTGTGGCCCAGGCTGGAGTGCAGTGGCGCGATCTCGGCTCACTGCAAGCTCTGCTTCCCGGTTCACGCCATTCTCCTGCCTCAGCCTCCCAAGTAGCTGGGACCACAGGCGCCCGCCATCACACCTGGCTAGTTTTTTGTATTTTTAGTAGAGACGGGGTTTCACCGTGTTAGCCAGGATGGTCTCGATCTCCTGACCTCGTGATCCACCTGCCTCGGCCTCCCAAAGTGCTGGGATTACAGGCTTGAGCCACCGCGCCCAGCTTGAGCCTATTATTTCTTAATACTTTCCCTGACTGCAAGTCATCCTTTTCTCCATTCAAGTTATATTAAGTTATATTCTTATTAAAATTAGACAATGATTTCTGTAGTTATTTAAATGTAAAAATTTTTCATTTTCCTGTAAGACTTGTGTTTATAGAAATTTACACACCTATTCTTTAAGTACTTCTCAGAAGAATACTTTGCTTCCTTCACCTTATTTGTAGCTGCCGTAGTGATGCTCTTTCCCAGCAGATGTTAATATGCAGAATCTGGCTAAATGTGGAGGTAAGTAGAGGAGGCTGGTGAGAACACACGCATTCCTTACACGCAGGGATGCCTGGGCTGCAAGGAGCACATGCCGACGTTTGGCAGACTACACACATAGCAGGTTCAGTGCCTCATCACTCCCCAGAATAAATACTGATCCAGGCATCAAATGCTGATCTGATGATGCTGGGACTCAGTGTGAAAGATGAATAAACGGCCGGGCGCGGTGGCTCAAGCCTGTAATCCCAGCACTTTGGGAGGCCGAGGCGGGCGGATCACGAGGTCAGGAGATCGAGACCATCCTGGCTAACACGGTGAAACCCCGTCTCTACTAAAAAAAATACAAAAAACTAGCCGGGCGAGGTGGCGGGCGCCTGTAGTCCCAGCTACTCGGGAGGCTGAGGCAGGAGAATGGCGTAAACCTGGGAGGCGGAGCTTGCAGTGAGCTGAGATCCGGCCACTGCACTCCAGCCCGGGCGACAGAGCGAGACTCCATCTCAAAAAAAAAAAAAAAAAGAAAGATGAATAAACTTAGTATTACATACAATCTTTTAAAACTTGCTCTCAAACACAGCAGCTCTGGGTAGATTCAAATAAGGGATTCACAGGCTCCTTATTTTCTCCTAGGCTCTGGCACTGACACTTAATAAGCCAGTGACAGTTTAGATGTCTATATTGCTTTTGTTTTCTTTAAGGAACTATATCACAAATATATAAATACATTTTATAATATCACAGGCTATAGAAGAATTAACCTTCTATGAGTTAGTGTATGTACATGAGAGCAAAAGATTCCTTTTGCTCTTACCTTTCTCATTTCTATCGAGGAGAGCATTGCTGGAGAAATGTCAGTTTAGGTTTTGCTTAAGAATATTAAGTGTAGCTCAAGAGGAAACAATGAGCTGCACCTGACTAAGAGAAGGCATCTTGGAGGTGGACATATAATTGACGTTCCTAAAGTTTAGTCAATATAAAGTCTCCAGACTTTCAGAGCCTCTGGCTGGGTACCCAGGACAGAAAACAGTTGGCAACAGAGTTCTGTTGGCCCACCAAAAACTAAAGGAAAATGTCAGGCCATAGAGCAGGTGGCTGGATTCTTCTGAAGCACACAGAGGCCGGTGTCACTTCAAAGTGCTTCACAGGGAGTCTGTCAGCCTTCTCCATGGCACATGGTTACTCTCATTTCTGCCTGATGGAGAATCGGGCATTTGATATGTTCATACTCCGTGTCACAGTCTAGATGAGACTGAGTACGGAGCCTCTGATCATTTACTTAGGCTGGGAAATTGTTAAGTATTTGGATATTACTTTGGAAATAGCTTAATTTGGTAAAGTATATACCCTCATCCCAAGATATCTTCAGGTGAATGTAAAATGCTAAAAAGGAAAGTGGAGCAACACTGATCCAGTTCATTCTACCTGAACTGGAAGAGGAAGCATACGCAGACGGATGGATAGGAAAGTCATTAATATTTCTACGTTACAAAAGTAACTCATGAATATATTTTTAAAAATTCAAACCTTAGAGAAATGTACACAGTAATATATGAAAGTCTTCCTACAACGTCTTCTCACCCTCAACCCATGCGCGTTCACCTCCTCAGGAATCAACACTTCACAGTTGGGTTTGCATCCTTCAGAGCGTTCCTGTGCACATGTGTGTGTCGTCTGGGTTGTCTGCTTTATGTGCATGGACATGATGTCCATGCTTCAATACATCCATGTCACAGAGAAATATGACACAATGGAAAAGTGATCTAAATTCCAAGTTTTCAATTCTTTCATACAAAGTTTTAACTTTCAAACCTTTGAAATATTCTCACCCTTCCAAAACACTTACATATTACATTAAAGACACAAATCTGTAGTAATTTAATGGTGACTAGAAACACAGGCCTATAAGGTTAAGAAAATAGTAAAAAGATACCACGATACACGTAGCCTCTCCTGTCCCAATAAAGTATATACTCTGGGAACTTTTGCCAAGCTTTTCTTTAACCATTATTATTCTATGTAATGCATTTCAATCATCTCTTCTGGCAGGAGCAGTAGACTTGACTCAACATTTATTTTTTATTTTTATTTTTTGGAGACAAAGTCTTACTCTGCCATCCAGATTGGTGTGCAGTGGCATGATCACAGCTCACTGCAGCCTCAACCTCCCCGGCTCAAGCAATCTTCCCATCTCAATCTCCCAATAGCTGGGACTACAGGTGCAGGCCACCATGTCCAGCTAATTTTTTAAGTTTTTGTAGAGATAAGGTCTCACTATGTTGCCCAGGCTGGTCTTGCATTCCTGGAGTCAAGAGATCCTTCTGCCTTGGCCTCCCAAAGTGCTGGGATTATAGGCATAAGCTACTGCAACCAATCACTCAATATTTAGAATTATTCGGTTGAAAATACCTAGGACCCAGGACCTTGATGGAAGTTTAAATTCAGAACTCTTCAGCCAAACTGTGAGATAAATTCCTAAATTCTTTGTTACCTATAAGCAAAGATTCTAATTCAGGATTAACTAGGGTCTCCTTTCTTGAGACCTATTCCAAATCAGGATCTGCTTTCAGTATTTAATGGAATAGTAAAGCATAACAAATGCAAGGATTTATTAATCATCCAGTCTGGGCTAGGCACTTTATATAACCTGCCACCAAGAATGAATCCTCACCACATCCCTCTGTTGGTTCTCAAGTTGGTGGTAGAACTGGGGTGAACTGGTGTCTCACTCCAGAGCCTGTGCTCTTGGGCTCAGCAGCCTCCTAGACTGGAGATTACCATGATCTGAAACTAGACCATGTGGAAAGGCTGTGAAGTGTGTCTGTGTCACCAGTGTTCTAGGCCTGGCTGCTACTCAGAACTGGCTTCCAGGGGACAAGGAGGGAAGAGTTGTCACAGCCCCATGAGGTTGAAAGATGAAAGCAGGGAGCAGGTGTGTCTGAGAAAACACATCACCAATGAACAGAAAGAAGGTAAGCCCAAGAGCATTCCAAGCCTTAAAGGATGGGCCAAAAGGCAGACAGCCAGGGACAGAGAAAGAGGAATAAACAAACAGGCAGAGCTGGAGTCAACTGCAGCTGAGAAAAGTCAAGAATCAAAAACCACACTGTGTGTTTGGGAAGTTGGGGCAGGGAAGCCAGGAAAAAGGAGAGAGAGAGGTAGTGAATAAGGGAACGAGTCCAGCATCCTGCATGGGTTAGGCCTGTGCTGTGTCCTGTGCCACTGTGTTTACAAGGTGGAGTCCATGGGTGGCTCCTCTCAGCCACAGGACACACGGAAGGGCTTTCTTTCTCCTTCCCAGGCTTGTTTGAAATGCAGCTGTCACACCTGTGACTCAGCAGGTACTACTGGCTGCCACAAATGATGCTCCACATTTGGATGAAAAAAATTAGATATGGCCTAACAGAAGCCAGATTGTGGCTAAACTTTCATCTAAAGTGAAATATTTGACCCCCAATACTAACTTTTTTTTTTTTTTTTTGAGACAGAGTCTTGCTCTGTCACCCAGGCTGGAGTGCAGTGGCCGGATCTCAGCTCACTGCAAGCTCCGCCTCCCGGGTTCACGCCATTCTCCTGCCTCAGCCTCCCGAGTAGCTGGGACTACAGGTGCCCACCACCTCGCCCGGCTAGTTTTTTTGTATTTTTTTTAGTAGAGACGGGGTTTCACCGTATTAGCCCCAATACTAACTTTTAACTTACTGCTGTGTAAATGCAGACCAACATGGGACAAGTTAGGAAAGGCTATATTTTCTTTTGTAAATTACTGGAAACACTCAGGTATTAAAATGCGCTCCAAAAATGTTACAGATAATCTGTCTGCCCTATCTAGGGTAGGAGGACATTCAAAAATTGTTTTGGAATAAAATGCTGATATATGAAATATATCATGAGTTTATCTATTACAGCACCATAGTCCATCATCTCTCACCTGGACCTTGAATTAACTGATCTCCTACCAGGTCTTCCTCCCCTCTTGCACTCTCGTTTCCCTCCCTGTAATCCATCCTCCACACACAGAATAACCACAGTGACTTTAAAAACATAAAATCAGACCTATGTCCTCCAACAAAGGTCCACTACTCTTTTTTTTTGGTCTCACTCTGTCACCCAGGCTGGAGTGCAGTGGTGCGATCTTGGCTCACTGCAACCTCTGCCTCCTAGATTCAAGCGATTCTGCTGCCTCAGCCTCCCCAGCAGCTGGGACTACAGGCGCGTGCCGCCAAGCCCGGCTAATCTTTTGTAATTATAGTAGAGACGAGGTTTCACTGTGTTTCGATCTCCCGACCTCGTGATCCACCAGCCTTGGCCTCCCAAAGTGCTGGGATTACAGGCGTGAACCACCACACCTGGCCAAAATCCACCACTCTTAAAGCAAAGTCTCTTCATCTTTGCTTTCAAGGCTCTGTCCAATCTGACCCACTCTAACTTTCCAGTCTCTTCCCATGCCACTTTCCTGTCTTCTTGGGCTTCCAAACACATTCGGCTTCTTCCTGCCTCAGTCTTGCTTTAGGAACTCAGGGACCATGTCTGTCTCGTTTGCATCAACCCTAACGGCATCTGAGCTGGTGGTTGGGGCACGGGAGGCACTGAACTTTTTGAAGGAATGAAAGCTGAAAGTCTGTAGTGCAACAAATGTCCATTAGAGGGCTCCCTTGACACTAGAGAACAAAACTAAATGTTAGATGAGGACGTCCACAGTGAGGTATTGACAAAGTGATCATGACACCATAAATACCTTTTTAAAAGCAGCACATTACCAACTCTCTTCACTTCCTTCCCGCTGTGTGACCAGACTGTCCTGCGACTGCCTGGATCTCTATACACACAGACACCCATGATGAGGTAGCCTTTCTGTTCCTCTGTTCCTCAGTGTTCACATCTCTAAGTGGAAATAACAATGGTACCTCCTCTCTTAAAGGGCTGGGACAAGGATCAATGAGATAATGCATGTAGAGCCCTTAGTTCATTGTCTGGCACATGAAAGTCCTCAATAAATGGTTGACTGTTATTACTTCAAGTCAATTAATGGAAGTTAACTTTATCTGTAATGCCTTTTCCAATCATTTTCCTGTGTCCAAATTTCACCTCTTTTTCAAGGCACTGCTCAAACACTGCCTCTCATGTATAATATAATTAGACAGGCTTAATCCCCAAATCCTAAGGCCCCCCTTGTGGCTCACCTTTACCTTCCTTCCACAGCCAAGCATTTGGACAAAGTTGTCTATATTTCCATTTGTTCAAATGATCATGATCAATTTTCTGCACCTGCACCTGCCATCCACTGAAACCACTCTCTGTAAGGTCACTCATAGCCTCCCTGTTCTAAATTCAATGAAAACCTTTCAGCCTCTTTGTCACTAGCTACTGACACTGCTGACCAGTCCTGCCCCTAGAAACACTCTCGTCCCTGTTTTACCCCCTGCCTATCTGGCCACTCCCTTTCGGTCTCCCTAGTCCTCCACTTCCTTCATGCAGCCCATGAATGCCAAACTCACAGGCCTCTTAACCCACAGGCCTCTTATCCAGACTCTTCCATGAGTTCTAAACTCAACTTGGCTTTCCTACAGGCATCACAAACTTCACGTGGCAAAAACAAACTCATCACTGCGGCAAGGGCAGGTAGGTTGGGTGAAAAAAATATTTTTTAATTTAAAAAACCCAATTCATCATCATACTTAGATCGACTGCATATTGATCTTGATAAGATGGAAAAATCATCTACTCCATTACCTGAGCCACAAATCTCAGATCCAGCCTAAGTGGCTTCATCAAATTTTCATTCTCTATGTCCCTAGCTTATTCCATTTGATCTCTGTATCTCTGCCTTGGTTCTTCCTGCCTAGATGCCTAGACTACTTTAAAATAGTTTCCAACTAGTTCCTGGACCTCCACTCTTTTTTTCTAAATTTTAGAGACATGGTGTCACTCTGTTGCCTAGGCTGGAGTACAGTGGCATGGCCATACTCCCCTGTAACCTCAAAGTCCTAGGCTCAAAGTCCTCCCAGCTCAGCCTCCTGCATAGCTAAGACTATAGGCATGGGCCACCATGCCTGGCTAACTTAAAAAAATTTTTTTTTCTTGTAGAGATGAGATCTCACTATGATTCCAGGATTGTCTCAAACTGGCCTCAAGTGATCCTCCTGCTTCAGCCTCCTAAAGTGTTGACATTACGGTCATGAGCCGCCATGCCTGGCCGTTTTTAAAAATAGCTTTATTGAGATATAATTCATATTCTATGAAATTCACCCACTCAAAGTGTACACTTCAGTGAGTTTCATCACTATCTAATTTTATAACATTTTCATTACCCTACAAAGAAACCCAGTAGCAGTTACTCCCCATTCCCTCCTTTCCCTAGCCCCTAGAACCACAAATCTCCCTTCTTTCTCTATGGAAAGAGACAGAAATTCATATTCTGGACACTTCATATAAATGGAATCATTCAGTATGTGGCCTTTTGTGACTATCTCAACTCTTGTCCCCTCCTCCACTCCATTCCACTCTTCACAGTTACCAGATTGATTTTTTTGTTGTTGTTTTCTGAGATGGAGTCTTGCTCTGTCACCCAGTCGGGAGTGCAGTGGCACAATCTCAGCTCACTGTAACCTCTGCCTCTCAGGTTCAAGTGATTCTCCTGCTTCAGCCTGCTGAGTAGCTGGGATTACAGGAATGTGCCACCATGCCTGGATAAGTTTTGTATTTTTAGTAGAGATGGGGTTTTACCATGTCTAATCTCAAACTCCTGGCCTCAGGTGATCTACCTGCCTCAGCCTCCCAAAGTGCTGGGATTGCAGGCATGAGCCACCACACACAGCCAAGATTGATCTTTATAAAACGCAACTCAGGCTGGGCATGGCTCACACCTGTAATCCCAGCATTTTGGGAGGCTGAAGTGGGTGGATCATTTGAGTTCAGGAGTTCAAGACCAGCCTGGACAACACAACGAAACTCTGTTACTACAAAAAAAAAAAAAAAAAAAATACGAAAATTAGCCAGGCATGGTTGCATGCACCTGTAGTCCCAGTTACTCAGGAGTTTGAGGTGGGAGGATTGCTTGAGCCTGGGAGGTTGCAGTTGCAGTGAGCCGTGATGGCACCACTGTACTCCAGCCTGGGAAACCTTGCCTCAAAAAACAAAAAAACACCAACCCCCGCCGCCCCAACTTATGTCACTCTCTGGCTTAAAATCCTTTAATAGCTCCTGGTAGGTTGCAGGATAGTGCTCATGTACATAACGGCCCTTCCCAAGCTGCTTCCTGTCCATCCCCCCAACCAATCCAACCACTATTCTCCCTTTATTCCATTCAAACATTCGTTTCCCAGATATAACATCCCATGTCACACCTCCACAGCTTTCCCATGTGTTTGTCTTTGCTCGGAGCATGCTTCTCTGTCTTCCTTATCTACATACTTGGTCCTCACTTCTTAACTCTACTCAGACCTCGCTAGTGACTCAGATGCATGGTGCCTATGTTGCCATGGCACCCATCTAGCAAACCCGTTTTTAAAGCTGCAACACCACTTTATCTTCTCCCATGAGACCATTAGATACTAGCTGAGGGCACGTGTCACTTAAGTCTTCAGCATTTAGTTAAGTGTGTGACATGAAGGAGTCACTTCAATACCTGTTCTGTTGATTGTCAGTAATGATCTTGGAATTAGCATTTGTTTATGCTCACCCCAAAAACACAGGAGGCAATTTGCAGTAAAGAAGCTCAAAAGTCACACACACAACCAAATTTCCTAAGACATGCAAAGGGCACAGGATCTGCACATGACTATGAGAACTACACCAAAAAACATTCTTCATAGAAAAAGCAATGGACGAAAACCATTCTGGTTTGGTGGAGTTCCATGACAAAACAAAGAAATTGTTTCATTACCAATTTTTCATGTTTAAAACCCAAACTAATAACTGACTTTGTCCTTGAAAAACTGCCTAAAGAAGTTATGTTGTAGAAAATATTTCTCATTTTTATAGAAGAATTTAAGCCACTTTGGGAGGCCGAGGTGGGCAGATCACCTGAGGTTGGGAGTTCGAGACCAGCCTGACCGACATGGAGAAATACCATCTCTACTAAAAAATACAAAACTTAGCCTGGTGTGGTAGCACATGCCTGTAATCTCGGCTACTTGGAAGGCTGAGGCAGGAGAATCCCTTAAACCCAGGAGGTGGAGGTTGCGGAGAGCTGAGATTGCACCATTGTACTCCAGCCTGGGCAACAAGAGCGAAACTCCATCTCAAAAAGAAAAAGAAGAAGATAAAAAATAATTTAAGCGTGTAAGTACATTTAATGAGCCATCGGGTGATGAGAGTATTTTCTGATAGGTGAGAAGTGTAAAAAAGTACCTGTAGGTAAACCTTCTTCACATCAGGCACATAATCTGCAATCCGGCCAAAGAGTAGTCGTCCAACTCCTGAAGTGATGCCAATGCACATGAGAACAACCTCTTTATTTTTTTCATCTTGAAATCTTTCATTTACATGTTTCATCTGTAGGCCAAAGAGAAAGAAACCACACTAAATATGGTAGAAAAACTTGGCAAGTTTGAGGCTTTGCATCAAATGCATTTGCTTCTCTGCAATGTTATGGGCTCTCAACTTTTTCCAAATTCGATATTTATGAAATTTGTCCTGTGATAATTTTTCATGAAAACATATGAAAAAAATTTAACATGTTTTAGTTTTCATTTTAAAAAGCATTTTTATGGCTGGGCACGATGGCTCATGCCTGTAATCCTAGCACTTTGGGAGGCCGAGGTGGGTGGATCACCTGAGGTCAGGAGTTCGAGACCAGCCTGGCCAAACATGGTTAAACCTCATCTCTACAAAAAATTCAAAAATTAGCCAGGCGTGGTGGCACATGCCTGTAGTCTCAGCTACTTGGGAGGCTGAGACAGGAGAATCACTTGAACCCAGGAGGCGGAGGTTGCCGTGAGCTGACTGCACAACTGGACTCCAGCCTGGGCGACAGAGCAAGACTCCGTCTCCAAAAAAAAAAAAAAAAAGAGCATTTTATAAGAGTTTTTATTTTTCAACAAAGGGTTAGAAGCATACAGTTATAAGCTATACTGAGCCATTAGCTAAAGGAAGAGAACAGACATTTGAACATACCTATTCTCTCAAGGTCACCCAAGGACCCGTTATATTATCTGCTCCCTAAGAGACAGTTCAAGGGTCAATTCTGAAGTTTTATTTCTTCTAGGAGGACCTGAACCAAATTGACACCCCTGAAATGAGTTATAACAGAGCTTCCAGAATGAAAGCATAAGGTTCTCTACCTGTAAAGTTGCCTATTTGTGTAGCATTAGAACAGATTAAAAAAAAAAAAAAATGCAGGGGCAGCTTAACAGAGCAGTTAAAAGATAAACCACTGGAGAGGCAGACTGCTTGCCTTCAAGTCCTGGTTCTGTTCTTATCAGCCTTGTGGCTTTGAGTAAGTTCTTAACCTCTAGGGTTTCAGTTTCTTTGTCTGTAAAATGGAAATTGGAGTAGTACCTACTGCAGAAATTGGTTGTGAGGATTAAATGTCTGTGTAAAGAGCTTAAAACAGTGTTTGGCACACAGTTAATAACAATCAGATATTAATTTTAGCCTTCTTTTTTTCAAAGGACCTTTCTCCTCCATGTACAGTGTACATATAACAGAGACTACAGTGACCTGTGGGCCATAGATAACCCGTGAGCATATTTTGTTTGACGTTTCCATAATGCCCGACAATCACCATCCCCCACACCACACATGGGTCTCAGTTCTGGAAATCTGCAGGCAAATTTCCCACCAAATACAACTACGCATATAGTGCCCATGTGGCAGTGAATAGCCTTCCTGGATGATATCTCTTTAAAACCCTTCTCATTTTGCATTTTAAAAGCCCATTTATGTATCCCAACACCATCTCCTTTTTCTCTTCTCTTTCAAAACTATTAACTATTTTCCCTAACTTCTGTGTTTTCATACTGGTCCAGAATAATCCTCCTAAATATGGCTTTAATCTCATCAATTCCTTATTCAAAGGCGGCCCACTGCCTACATTTACACTCCTTAGTTTGGTATTCAAAGCCTTCCGTAATCTGTTGCTAATCCATCTCTGTACCTTTATTACCTACTGATCTTTGACTCAGAAGTAGAAAATTCATCTGACTTATAAGCCTGTGTTAAACAAAACAAAACAGTAGAAAATTAAATGTCTAAGGGCCCAGCGAAATAACACAAAAAAGTAAAACATGTTCACTGGAGAGAAAGGACATATATTTCAGTCGATTATTATCATATAGGTCTACCAATGTTGCCAGATCTACCTCTAGGATCCCTTTAATTTAAAAGAAAAGTCAGAAATCCGGATTTTGTGTGGAAATGTTGGCACCTAATTTAAATTTAGGACACTGTGTGATCCAGCTCTACAAAAGTCACACAAAGCACATCTGCAAACTGCATTAGGCCTGCTTTGATCTCAGCCCTAATCCCATCTGGCCCAGTAGGACAGGTTTATTCACAATGTCACTTAAACATGCCAAGATGTTCTTACCCATCTACATTTCTGCTGCCTCTTCTACCCTCTTCAACTTTCTAACTTCTTGTTATTGCCAAAAGTTTTCATTTGGCACCTGAGATATTCCGTGTTCCTACCCAGCCCTGTTAGTGTCTCTACACATTCTCTTAAGCAGACACTTCACGTAAAATTAGACATACCCACTCCTGTTTCAAAGGCACCTCAAAGTCAACAGGCCCCATGCTGAACTCAACTCACCCTCACAAATTGCCTGCCCCCCATTTCAGTTAATACACTACTATTAGCCCAACTACCCATGGCAGAAACTGACAGCTACCCTAGACTATTCCCTTTCCCTCTTCAAATCCGAGTCACCACTGAATCCTGATGATTTACTTTCTAAATCTCTCAGACTTGCTTCCTTGGGCCCACGTTCCTCATGGTATTTTAGTTCCGTTCTTATCACTCCTCACCGGGACCACTACAGCAGCCTTCTAACATGCTTCTTGCTTGAGCCCTCACTACTAAGACTCTCCCCTCTAACCTATGTTCCCTGAGAACACCAGGTTAGGTTCAAAATGAACCTGTCTCAAACAAACAAAAATAAGACACATTACTTAGTATTCATAAAAGACTGAATCTACCAGGCATCTTTTTTTATGAAACGAAGAACACCTGTCTGTCAAATGGCTATTATTCCTTATTAGTGGTTTCTTTTCCCCCCTGCTCTACTTTGTAATCCTTAAAAGCAATAATAAGGTGAAATGTTTGAGGTATTTTGAAAGAAGATAAATTGGGTAAATTCAAATTATGCTTAGGTGGGAACTTAGGTCTTCAACTAGAAGGGGCATTATTTATTTATTTATTTGAGATGGAGTTTCACTCTGTCGCCCAGGCTGGAGTGCAGTGGCGCCATCTCAGCTCACTGCAACCTCCACCTCCCCAGTTCAAGCGATTCTCCTACCTCAGCCTCCAGAGTAGCTGGGATTACAGGTGTGCGCCACCACGCCCGGCTACTTTTTGTATTTTTAGTAGAGATGAAGTTTCACCATGTTGGCCAGGCTGGTCTCAAACTCCTGACCTCAAGTGATCTGCCTGCTTCGGCCTCCTAAAGTGCTGGGATTACAGGCATGAGCCACCACGCCTGGCCTAGAAAGGGGCATTATTTAACTGAATTTTGTTCATGTCATGATTATTTAAATAAAGCAAGAACTTCAGCTTCTAATACTCCCTCCCTATTCCCACCAAAATCTGCAAACTAAAAAAGTTTCTTTGGTCAGTATGTGAGGGAATCTGGGGATGCTGGATCTCTGGATCCTTTCTCACTGAGGCAGTAGTTACCCAAGAGGTCTGGTACGTTCTACTTGTATTCTGGGCCATCCATGACTGCTGCTGTTTTATAAATTTCTGCCCATCTGTCATCCTCTGGAGACTGGCATGCCCTTTAGTTCAGCAGAAAGGGAATACAGGACAAAATGGATATTTCTAACAAAGAGTTGCAGAGATATGGAAATGCTGAAGAGATGTTTTCATACTTAATCTAATTTATTTTTTAAACCAATTCAAAGCTTATACTAGAGGCCACTGTCTACACAGGGGATAATATTATGTTGTAGAGCAGTTGTTTAAAGTTAACTTTAAAGATAAGTTAGACTTTATCTAAATGTATTAAGTGTCAGGAATTCATCTTTTTTTTTTTTTTTTTTTTGATGGAGTCTCACTCTGTCGCCCAGGCTGGAGTGCAGTGGTGCGATCTCGGCTCACTGCAACCTCTGCCTTCTGGGTTCAAGCGATTCTCCTGCCTCAGCCTCCTGAGTAGCTGGGATTACAGGTGCCCACCACCAAGCCTGGCTTATTTTTGTATTTTTAGTAGAGACGGGGTTTCACCATGTTGGTCAGGCTGGTCTCAAACTCCTGACCTCGTTAAACACCTGCCTTGGCCTCCCAAAGTGCTGGGATTACAGGTGTGAGCCACTGCACCTGGCCAGGGATTCATCTTTTATTTATGTTCTTAAACATCTGTTTAATTCTGGGTTGCACACTTCCAGGGGATTAACAAAACCCTGCTAATTGACATCTTCAACACTGACTGTGTCTGAAACATTTTTTCTTTTTGAGACAGAGTTTCACTCTGTTGCCCAGGCTGGAGTACACTGGCGCAATCACAGCTCACTGCAGCCTCGACCTCCTGGGCTTAAGCGATCCTTAGCCTCCTGAGTAGCTGGGACCACAGGTATATGCCACCACACCCAGCTAATTTTTAAATCATTTTTGTAGAGACATGGTCCTGTTATGTTGTCCAGGCTGGTCTCAAACTGCTGGGCTTAAGCAATCCTCCACCCTTGCCCTCCCAAAGTGCTGGAATTACAGGCATGAACCACTACACCTGGCCCTGGGTAACTGTTTCTGACCAGCCAACTGAAGGCAGGTTCCTCTCCCCTCACTAGAGCCCACGGACAGATTCTGTTTTTTGAGAGGTCTCAGGCAGTAGCCCAAGAAAGTGATCATCTCACTGGAATGGCCTCAGCCCTGGCCTCTCTCCTCTCCACCTCTCTTACAGGGGAGCCACAGTATAAGACATTTGGAGACATCAGATGGTGTTCTGGTGAAGAAGCTAAGGCAGAGTCCTCTAGCTCTCAGATATCAACCACAGAGGAAGTTAAATGGGTGGCCACAGTACAAAAGCAGCTCCAATAAAGCCGATGAACATGCATTAGAAACTCAAGCTTCTCATCACCAAATGGTTTCATGATAGAAGAATGCCCAACAGAAGGGAAGCCCAAATCACTTTATTTACAGACACCTGTGAGGTGCAGTGGTGGTACACATCTGCAAAGCAAGCATGCCATTGATCAAAAAGGTCCAATAATTACCTACTGTACTGTGTTCTAAGATTGTGTAATTTGGCCATGCCTTGATGGTCATTATCTTCCTCCTTTTAAGGGGGTACTTTTTGTTTAATGTCTTTCATGTAAGGTTTATGGAATTTATTAAATAAATATGATAAAATACTGGTGCACAAAAGTTAGACTATATATCTTTGGGGAGTCATAGTTTAAAAAGAAGGGGGATTACTGGAGACTCTTCAAACAAAAGTAACTATTTCTAACAGAGGACTTGGAGTAACAGCTGACTGACAACTACAAAGTGCTAACAAAGGCCGTATACAGAGGCCAGGAAAGCAGGGCAAAAACAGGCCCAGGGGAGGAGTGGAGACTGTGGGACTAAAATAATTACAACTGTCTTCTAGGCAGAACTGAACAAAGCAACCCCTCCACCCCCACCCAATAGTTATCATCCACTGCTGTTGCAGTTAACTATGCTCTTTGGGAGATAAGATTTCAGTCACCCAGTCATCATCTGTATTCGTTTATAATTATTTTGATTCATCTCTGTCCTTCCTCATCAGATACACATCATCAAACTGAAAAGAGGTGGACAATAGCTAGGCATGTACATTCATTTTATGTCTAGGAGAATGAACTCTTTGGGGGAGGGAGGGAATCCGTACGTTTTACATTTACATGGTACATCAAAACATGGGATAATAAATCCTACATAATATTTACAGCAATTATGGAATTCAAACTGATTCTTTTAACTTCCTACTTTCCAATACGGACACTAAGTTCAAAGCACCTTTACTCACTGCTGTTCATATTGGCAGCTTCAGCTTGTTGCCTCTCATTTACTGCATTTTGGAGTAATTCTAAGAAAATATCCATCCAACATTTGAAAAGCTATTCCGTAACTCTAGAAGACCATTCTGCCTAAATATGCTTTTTTGAAAGGTAAACTCAAAAAGCCTGGGCCCTTTAAAAAATAGATGTACATTTGAAAGGGAACAGAAACCCTGCAAGAGTGAGTTAATGGATAATCTGAGTTTGTTACAAATCAAAACTTAACACTACCCTTTGACTTAAAAGTAGGATTAACAGAAATCTTCTGAATGAAATGCGACAGTTTATTTTGTTTTTTTCTTTCTTTTTTAAACGACTGTGTTTCCTCTGGCTGTGTTTTTGCTAGAGGAAGTAAATTAAAACAAGTGGGGCACTCCCTTAGGAAGTTCTGCATGAGCACTGCACACCAGCAAGCCGAGCAAGGTGATTAAAGGTGGAAGAAAACTAACTCCATAGATTTGAGTACATAAAATTAATCCCTTTACACCAGAAAACACTAAAATAAAACTTTATGGCCACTGATAGATATTCATTGATTAGACTAGCCCCAAAATGTCATCTTAGCTTCTTTAATCTGATCAACTGTGCCTTGAGACTAAGGTATCTCTAAGATATGCTTGAAAGGAAAAATTTCTTTGCTTGCCAACATGTTTAAGGACTGACATCTTTTGGCAGCCCAGTGTCTATTTTTTAATGATATTTCTGTTGTGGCTAAACTGTGGTGCAGGTACCTGCTCCCTCCTCAGCAGCTGACCAGGTGGAAAGCAGACCTTTGGCCTAACAGGACTGTAGGAGGCATGGGTGGTTGGTTCTGTTTGTTTTTTTAAACAGCTGATCTTTCCATTTCATTAAGATGGGTTTCCATGGTGTAGATAATCACGCATATCTACTGTTAAGACATGAAAAAGTACTGTTTCTGTAGTGCAGATTATTTAATAGCTACCAAAGGGCAGAAGAAAAAAAAAAGTTCAGAAGGAAGAGATGGCTAATGGTTTAAAGAACCTAATTTTGAAAAAATTTCTAACTCTAAAAATTCTTTAAAAGCCTTTGTTATTTCTACTTGTTTTTTTTAAAACAATTTTCCCTGGATTACAAACAAAACAAACAGTCCACCTATGACATAGCATCATTTAGATAAGATCAAGAGTTAGTAAAATGTCCTAGAGGGATTACCAACCAAAACCAAGTTGGATTTAGATGCCAGTTTAAATAACCCTGTATTTTAGAAGTTTAAAGTAGACTTCATCTTAAAATAGAAAATAAATCACTAGGATTTTTAGGTAACTTGAAATTATTTAGTGGCTCTAAATAATTTCTGTGCCAGATATTTCACAAGTTATCGAAAATTGTTTTGTTCCTTCCTGAACAATGAAAGATTTAGTCTGTTAGTTTGTTTAAATTTTTATTAATTCCACCTACATTCAATTTTTTTTTTTTTTTTTTTTTTTTTTTTTTTTTTTTTAGATTGCTTTTCAGCCTTGTTGCCCAGGCTGGAGTGCAATGGTGTGATCTCGGCTCACTGCAACCTCCGCCTCCCGGATTCAAGCGATTCTCCTGTGTCAGTCTCCCATTTAACTGGGATTACAGGTGTCCGCCACCATACCTAGCTAATTTTGTATTTTTAGTAGAAACAGGATTTCACCATGTTGCCCAGGCTGGTCTTGAACTCCTGACCTCAGGTGATCTGCCCACCTCAGCCTCCCAAAGCGCTGGGACTACTGGTGTGAGCCACCACACCCAGCCTAAATTCAAATTTGATTCGGAAGTTTCTTTTCTGGAGTTTCATTCTTGGCACACCAGACTTACCACTCTCTCAGATCCTTGGTTCCTGGCAAGTTTGAATGAACACAACAGACTGCATCTATGCTGGTCATCAAGATGGCTCCTGAGGGCTCAGCCATGGTGGCAGCCTATCTGCATGACTGACTGACTCCAATACTTTGGTAGAGCACTTTGAAGATAAAAAGTGGTTGCAAAGGCTCTGTAGATGTGGGCTCCTGTCTGTGATTCGTGCTCCTTTGAGGTATCATGTACTTCCATGTTTTACATTTATTTAAAAACAAGAAAAGGGGACATGCTCTTTAAAGTTATTCTTGGGTTGATCTGGTGATAAAGTCACCTATCGGCTAAATGTGCATGCAAATGAACAGACAGGTGTGGGTTATGGAGTCTCCAATCAATAGTGGAATTACAGTCATGTGCTACTTAATAACATTTCTGGTCAAAGATGAACCACATATACAACAGCAATTCCATAAGATTATAATCCTGTACTTTCACGGTACCTCCTCTATGTTTAGATACACAAATACCATGTGTTACAACTGCCTACAGCATTCAGCACAGTAACATGCTGTACAGGTTTGTAGCCCAGGAGCAATAGGCTATACCTATGCCATATAGCCTAGGTATGTAGTGACTACACCATGTAGGTTTGTCTAAGTACATTCTCTGATGTTTGCACAACATGCATTTCTCAGAACATATCCTCATTGTTAAGAGATGCATGACTGTATATGAATTTGGAAAAATAGTCCAAAGTGAACAAATGCACCCAACAAAAGGCTAGTTGAAATGGTATAAAATTTTAGAAGTTTAATATAGGCTCTTTATCTTTTTTAGATGGAGCCTCGCTCTGTTGCCCAGACGAGTGCAAGGGCAGAATCTCAGTTCACTGCAACCTCCACCTGCGGGTCTCAGCCTCCCAAGTAGCTGGGATTACAGGCGTGTGCCACCATGCCTAGCTAGTTTTTGTATTTTTAGTAGAGATGGGGTTTCACCATGTTGCCCATGCTGGTCTCAAACTCCTGACCTCAAGTGATCTGCCTGCCTCGGCCTCTCAAAGTGCTGCGATTACAGGTGTGAGCCACCATGCCTGGCTTAAGATAGGCTTCTGATATGGTTTGAACGTTTGTCCCTTCCATATCTCATGTTGAAATGTGATTCCCAACGTTAGAGGTGGGACCTGGCGGGAGGTGACTGGATTTTGGAGGTGGATCTATCACGAGTGGCTTAGCACCATTCCCTTGATGATAAATTGCTTGAGTTCAACAGAGATTGGGTTAAGAGTGTGGCAGCTCCCCACCGACACTGTTGCTCCCAATCTCATCAAGTGACCTGCTGCTCCCACTCTGCTTTTGCCATGAGTAAAAGCTCCCTGAGACCTCACCAGAAACTGAGCAGATGCTGGGGCCATGCTTCCTACACAGCCTGTAGAATCGCGAACCAAGGAAACCTCTTTTCTTTATAAATCATCCAGCCTTGGGTATTTCTTTATAGGAACACAAGAACCTAATACAGCTTCTTTTTAAAACAGAAAAGGTTACATTCAGAAAGTATTATTTAAATCACTGGGATCTGAGGTAATTTGATAACTTATTTAATGACCTTGGCAGTAGTGTCAATAAGCAAGTATTTTGTAAATTCACAAAAAAATTGGTTCTACCTTATTCTGTTGGTTATTGAAATTTTAACTTAGTTTAAGATTTGGCCGGGCGCGGGTGGCTCAGCCTGTAACCCAGCACTTGGGAGGCCTGAGACGGGTGGATCACAAGGTTTCAGGAGATCTGAGACCATCCTGGCGAACACAGTTGAACCCTGCCTCTACTAAAAAATACAAAAAACTAGCCGGAGCGTGGAGGCGGGCGCCTGTGGTCCCCAGCTACTTGGAGGCTGAGGCAGAGAATGGCAGTGAACCGCGGGAGTGCGGGCTTGCAGTGACTGAATAGCGGCCACTGCACGCCCAGCCTGGGGTGACAGAGCGAGACTCCATCTCAAAAAAAAAAAGAAAAGATTTGATTTTAGAAAGAAAACAAATAAATTAGGCCATTAGTTCTTATTCAGCTTCCTAATTTTCCCTTAATTCTGAAGTGAAGAAAATGGATCCTTCCATGAAAATTCTACCTTCTAACCTCTCTTCACTAAGATTTAGGCTAATAATGTTGGCGAAAGTGCTATTTGCAAAGTCTCCTATCTATCTTTCTCTTTCCCTCAGTCTTTGGAAGGCATGGTGTTCAGTCTTTTTTATTAATCCTAAGAGCCATCTAATTGCTGGCTCAAATTTGCATCCATAAATCTAATTTGTTTTTACCAGAATGAAGATTAAAATTTGTTGAGTAGGCCTAGATCAGCTTTCCTTCCACTGCTATCATTTCCACATACTTCTGATATTGTCTATCCCAACTGTTCCTTTTCTTATTCTTATTTCAGAGTTCTGTCGTGGGGGTTGGGGAAATGAAATTAACATTAGTCTCTTTGTATCCATTGGGAACTGAACCCACACCTCCTCGGATACCCCTATCTATGGATACTCAAGTCCCTGATATAAAATGGTGTAGTATTTGCATGTAACCTATGTATATCCTCCTGTATACTTTAATCTCTAGATTACTTATAATAACCAATACCATGTAAATGCTATGTAAATAGTTATTCTGCATTTTTATATTTCAACGCTCTACACAGAAAAACTTCTCTAGTAACAAACTATGATCCCCAGAAATGGTCCCTGAAAGTACAGTCTCCTGTTGTTGTTGTTGTTGTTGTTGTTGTTTGTAGAGATGTGGTCTCGCCCTGTTACCCAGGCTGATCTCGAACTCCTGAGCACAAGCAATCCTCCCACCTTGGCCTCTCAAAGTTCTGGGATACAGGCATAAGCCACTGAGCCCAGCCTGCATTTTGTTTTTAACCTGTGTTCTTTTTTATTGTTTTTGTTTTGAGATGGGGTCTCGCTGTTGCCTAGGCTGGAGTACAGTGGTATGATCACGGCTCACTGCCACCTCACCCTCCCAAGTAACTGGGACCATGGGCACATGCCACTATGCTCAGCTAATTTTTTATTTATTTATTTTTATTTTTATTTTTTTGAGAAGGAGTCTCGCTCTGTCACCCAGGCTGCAGTGCAGTGGCGGGATCTTGGCTAACTGCAACCTCTGCTTCCCGGGTTCAAGAAATTTTCCCTGCCTCAGCCTCCTGAGTAGCTGGGACTACAGGCAGCTGCGATCATGCCTGGCTAATTTTTGTATTTTTAGTACAGACAGGGTTTTGCCATGTTGGCCAGTCTGGTCTCGAACTCCTGACCTCAGGTGATCTGCCTGCCTCGGCCTCCCAAAGTGCTGGAATGCTCAGCTAATTTTTTATGTTTTTGTAGAGATGGCATCTCACTATGCTGCCCAGGCCAGTGTTATTTTTATTGTTTTTCCCCCCAAATATTTTCAATCCATGGTTGGTTGAATCCAAGGATGTGGAATCTTGGATATAGAGGACTGCTTATATTTTAAATATGTTTAGTTTTGTCTGGTAATTATACAATGTTCAGGAAGAAAAGGACCACACCTTGGTAGGAGGACAGATAAGAAAGTGGAAAGCCTGGGTACTCTGGATTAAGGCAGCCTACAGAGCAGAGAGAAAACTTCTTTGGACAGGGAATCAGATGGCCTTGGCACGGTAGTGAAAGACATGTCTTTGGAGTCAAATTATGAACTCTACTCCTTATTGAGGCTAAAATCTTGGGCATCAGTTTCCCAGTCTCAAATACTACACATTGTTTCACAATTTGGTTCACAATCTAGTTCACAATTTAGGCAGCAACACCTCATTAGGGTTGTTTTGGAAATTTGTGGGGACTATTTTTATCTTTCTGATATACTTTTGCCCAAGCAGTAGCTTTTCTTACTTTTTAATTTTTTATTGTGATAAATTCCTATCTCATAAAATTTGCCATTTTAACCAGTTTAAGTGTACTATATTAAGTACATTTACATTGTTGTACAACTGTCACCACCATTCTGCTCCAGAACTTTTTCATTTTCTCAAGCTGAAACTCTTCACCCATTAAATAACTTCTCATTTCCCCCTCCCCTTGGAGACCACCATACAACTTTCAGTATTTATGAATGTGACTTCTCTGGGTACTGCATCTAAGCGGAACCATACAGTATTTGTGCTTTTGTGCCTGGACTATTTCACTTGGTGTAGTGTCCTCATGGTTCATCCCTGTTGTAGCACGTATCCCAAGCATTATCTTACTTCTTTTATTTCTCCTTACTGTAACAAGTGGGACGTTACTGAGGTTTAAAAACATTATGTATATAGGTAGGTTTTCTTTTTTTCTAAAATCAAAGACAAGGCCTGGAATATAGAGGTCTTCTTATCTAGGAATTTTATTTCGGGAGAGAAAAGGAGGCACTGAGTATGACACTGCTTTGGGTACGTTACAGGGTTGCTGTGAAGGTGAAAGGGATGCAGAGTTGAGAAAGTGCCACACAAGGAAGCGGGGATGGTGGGGACATGAGGTGATTCCTAATCCTGAGCAATTCTGACTCCATAATTCAGCTCTGAGGGCTCAAGAGTCTAGCAAGGAAATACCTGGCAGTAAAAGCAATTAATGCTTGAGGGATCAACAGGGAGCTAAGAATTGTCCTCTGAGAAAATGCTGAAAAGGACAGGGTCAGGAACTGAGAAGTCCCTGAGAGAGCTCCTGAGGAGTAAGGAGCACATAAAAGAAAACATGTGTTCACAGAAGCAGAGATAACAAGTTGGGACAGGGACACGTGGTTTATTATTGAGGATATTATAATGCTTCATAAATTCAATCATCAATATGTGGCAGCATTCCAAATCCCACTGATATGTGTGTGGGTCAAGAGGGGCGTGGGCATCTGTTAACCTACTTGTTGGGTGATGTTCACACTCAGACACCCCATTCTTCTGGAAGCAGCAGCTGGGAGAAGGCACAGGGCATTATTTTACTCCAGCAAGACTGACTATACCTCTTGGCATCCACTTCCATACCTTTAAGTTATTTCACATTGAAACTAGTCAAGATAATTATAAAATCACTTTTATTTCTATGAAGGTTTAAACCTCACCCTGTCATTAACTACATGTGTGTGACCTGAGAAAGTCTCTTAACTAGCTCTTCTCCCTGCAAGATGGAGATAAAACTGTTCTCACCTTATTATACATTGAAGAACAAAGAAAAAAAGCACTTGAAGAACATAAAGTGCTATTAGAATGTAAACTAGTCATGAGCAGAGAAATTAGTAGACCTTGCACTCTACCAGCCTATAAACTCAACCTGAAATCAGTTAAAAAAAAAAAAAGAAAAGAAAAGACGGAGTGCCAGGCACATGCTAGGTGCTGGGGCTAGAGCAATGAAGAGAAGACGCTCTCCTACCCTTGTGGAATGTTCAGTCTGCCTTACCCATTTCTTCCTTAGCATTTCCTGAGGTGTTAGGACACTTCCCACACAAAACTCCCCAATGTACTAATGTATTTTGTAGATAAATCCACAGTTTTCACCAGCCTTTCCCATACTTACATAGACTATATTACCCAATATAAGGGCCTAACAAAAAATACACTACTGCTGTTTTTCAACTTAAGCTAAAATTAGATATTTTCACATGTTTGTGGGTTTATTTCTCCCTCACAAATTTAAAATATTTTAGAAGTTTGGGGCCTACATTACAGGGATAATTTCCACCCCTGAGAAATCCATGAATCATTTCTTAAAACTACTATTCAATTATCTATAAATATTTATTTTGGCTAAGTGTAATTTGGAACACAGGACAAACTTGGTCTACCTTACTATAAGCAGCAGCGTTGTTTTAGTTTAATTATTTCTACACGATCAGTTCTCTAGATTTCTTCTGTATTATCACCTCTTCTCTCAAGTTCCTATGCTAGGATAGTATATTTTGAAAAGAAAAAACTAGCTTGTTTTGATGAAAGTGTTCTGTAAATATTAAACTTTGCATGAATGAGTAAACAAGTGGTCAGAGAAATAAAGATCCTTATTCATCTCAAGTAGGAGAATGCTGGTGAATACTGCCTAAGGCACAAAACTGACAAATGGGCAAATTGTCACTAACCTGAATAGTCAAATTGCAGCAGATGTTGAGATCTGAAGGAAAATAAATGCAACGTTAGAAAAGCTAGAAAACAAGAAAAGCATAGACATCACTGAAAAAAATCTGAGAAAAAGTAGGGACAAAGTAAAGGAGAGAAGGTATCTTAATCATTCACTGTAATAACCATATGAGGCTGGGTATGATGGCTCACATCTGTAATCCCAGCACTTTGGGAGGCAACCATGGGAGGATGGCTCATGCCCAGGAGTTTGAGACTAGCTTGGGCAACATAGTGAGACTTCATCTCCAAAAAAGGTAATAAGAATAACCACATGAGAACCAAGTAACACTAGTATATTATTAGAAGAGGTAAGTTAATAAAGTACATAATATGGCTTGGCTGTGTTCCCAACCAGATCTCATCTTGAATTGTAACTCCCATAATCCCCATGTGTCCTAGGAGGAACCTGGTGGGAGGTAATTAAATCATGGGGGTGGGTTTTTCCTGTGCTGTTCTCATGATAGTTTCATAAAGGGCAGTTCCTCTGCATGCACACTCTTGCCTCCTGCCACGTAAGACTTGGTTGTGCTCCTCCTCTGCCTTCTGCCATGATTGTGCAGCCTCCCCAGCCGTATGGAACTGTGAGTCCATTAAACCTCTTTTTCTTTATAAATTACCCAGTCTCGGGTATGTCTTTATTAGCAGCATGAGAACAGACTAATACAGTAAATTGGTACTGGGTAGTGAGGTGCTGCTGTAAAGAAACCCAAACATGTGGAAGCAACTTTGGAACTGGGTAACAGGCAGAGGCTGGAACAGTTTGGAAGGCTCAGAAGAAGATAGAAAATGTGGGAAAGTTTTGGAACTTCCCAGAGACTTGATGTTAAGGGCTCAGAGAAACGGCAAGATCGTGGGGGAAAGTTTGGAACTTCCTTAGACGACCTGAATTGGAATGGCCTTGCTGAGGTAAGGTCTCGGGAATGGAGATGGAGGAATTTGTCGGGATTACTGCAAAGTAAAGCAGTCAACAACTTGGCTATACAAAGAGATGGGGTGGCCATTTTGTGACTGGGCCCTAGAGATCTGATGGAAACTATTACGAACTTGATGAAGAGGATGATTTGTGCGTCTATCTAGTTGCCAAAGAAATTCTAAGCAGCAAAGGTGTATCAAGAAGCAGAGCATAAAAAGTTTTGGCAGAATTTGCAGCTCGTTGATGCAATGGAACACATAACCACTCTTAGAAGAAAACCATACGGTATATTACCATTCAGGACATAGGCAACTGGGCCACAAGATTCTCATGACTTAAAACACAAAAGCATGCCAAAAAAGCCAAAATGGACAAATGGATATAATATCAACTAAAAGAGGCTTCTGCACAAGCAAAGATAAACCTACCCATCAGGTGAACAGGGCAACTTACAGAATGGCGAGAGAACATTTTTGCAAAATCTTATCCATCTGACAAAAGGCACGATAATATCCACAACCTTCTCAGAAGACTAATTCAAACACCAAATTTACAAGAAAATACAACCCCATCAAAAGTATGTGTGAACAGGATATAGAACGACACTTTTCAAAGAAGACGTTTATGCAGTCCAACAAAACAATTATATAAAAAAAGATTCATCACTGCGTCGATTACAGAAAATGCAAATCACAAACCACAATGACCATACCATCTCCTGGACCAGTATAGAACCAGGGCAATCACTATAAACAATATCAGCCCAATACAACAGATGCTAGGAGAAGGATGTGGCAGAAATAGGAACGCTTTACTACATCTGGTTGGTGGCAGTGTAAAATTAGTTCAAGACTACTGTGGAAGACAGTGGTGCACACCTTCCTTAAAGGAAACTATGAACCAGAATATTCACCATTATTGACCCAGCAATCCTTACTTTACTGAAAGAGATATTAATATCACAAGGATTTATAAATTCATTCGCTACTATAAAGACCACATGCATCATGTCAAAAAAAAAAACATGTATGGTCCTTATTTGCAGCCACTATTCACAATAGAAAGACTTGGAACCAACCCAAATGGCCCCATCAGATGACAAAGGGGTCTTGAGATTTAAAGGAAAAAGTGGCACAATACTGTATACCATGCAGACTATACTATGCAGCCATAAAGGGGGACGGGTTCCTTCCTTTGCAGCGGACGGTGCGTGAAGCTGGCAAACCATCACCATTCTCAGGAAACTAAGACAGGAACAGAAAACCAAACACCGCATGCTCTCACTCGTAAGTGGGAGCTGAAAAATCAAAACACAAGGACACAGGGAGGGGAACATCACACACCAGGGCTGGTCAGGGGGATGGGGGGCTACAGGAGGGATAGCATTAGGAGAAATACCTAATGTAGCTGACAGGTTGATGGGTACAGCAAACCACCATGGCTGGCACATGTATACCTATGTAATAAACCTGCACATTCTGCACATGTATTCCAGAACTTAAAGTATAATAAAATAAGAAGAAGAAAAAGAAAAACCCATTTTCTGGGGAGGAATTCAAGCCAGCTGCAGAAATTTGCAGAATTTCCATAAGTGAGAAGAAGCCCAATGTTAATTGCCAAGACAATGGTGAAAATGTCCCCAGGGCATGCCACAGACCTTCAAGGTAGTCCCTCCCATTACAGGCCTGAAGATCTAGGAGGAAAAAATGGTTTCATAGGCCAGGCCCAGAGGCCCCCCATGCTGTGTGCAGCTTAGGGACTTAGTGTACTGTATCCTAGCTGCTCCAGCCATGGCTAAAAGGGGCTAAGATACAGCTCAGGTCATGGCTTCAGAGGGTGCAAGCCCCAAACCTTGGCAGCTTCCACATGGTGTTGAGTCTGTGGGTGCACAGAAGTCAAGAATTGAGGTTTGGGAACCTCCACCTAGATTTCAGAGGATGTATGGAAATGCCTGGATATACAGACAGAAGTTTGCTGCAGGGGCAGGGCCCTCATGAAGAACCTCTGCTAGGGCAGTGTGGAAGTGAAATGTGGGATCGGAGCCCCTACAGAGTCCCCAGTGGGGCACTGCCTAGTGGAGCTATGAGAAGAGGGATACTGTCCTCCAGACCCCAGAATAGTAGATCCACCAACAGCCTACATTGTGCATCTGGAAAAGCTGCAGACCCTCAATGTCAGCCCATGAAAGCAGCTGGAAGGGGGGCTGTACCCTGCAAAGCCACAGGGGCAGAGCTTCCCAAGGCCATGGGAGCACACCTCTTGCATCAATGTGCCCTGAATGTGAGACATGGAATCAAAGAAGATCATTTTGGAACTTTAAAGTTTAATAACTGCCCTACTGGATTTCGGACTTGCATGGGGCCTGTAGCCCCTTTGTTTTGGCCAATTTCTCCCACTTGGAATGGGTGTATTTACCCAATGCTTGTATCCTTATTGTATCTAGGAAGTAACTAACTTGCTTTTGATTTCACAGATTCATAGGCAGAAGGGACTTGCCTTGTCTCAGATAAGACTTTGGACTGTGGACTTTTGAGTTAATGCTGAAATGAGTTAAGACTTTGAGGGACTATTGGGAAGGCATAATTGGTTTTGAAATATGAGGACATGAGATGTGGGAGGAGCCAGGGGCAGAATGATATGGTTTGGCTGTGTTTCCTACCCAAATTTCATCTTGAATTATAGCTCCCATAATCCCCACATGTCGTGGGAGCAAGCTGGTGGGAGGTAATTAAATCTTGGGGGTGGGTTTTTCTTGTGCTATTCTCATGATCGTGAATAAGTCTCATGATATCTGATGGTTTTATAAAGGGCAGTTCCCCTGCACATACTCCCTTGCCTGCCACCATGTAAGACATGCCTTTGCTCCTCCTCCATCTTCCACCATGACTGTGAATCCTCCCCAGCCATGTGGAACTGTGAGTCCATTAAACCTCTTTTTCTTTATAAATTACCCAGTCTTGGGTAAGTCTTTATTAGCAGTGTGAAAACAGACTAATACAGTATATGAAGAAGAAACAATGATTGGGTCCTACAGCAAAGTATGCAAGATATTTTCATTTTTGACATGCAGATTTTTAATAATACATCAAACAAACATAAGTTGGATTAAAAAATCTAACTCTTGATTGCCTTAGAGACTTGAGAAATTCTGTTACAGGCCTCCCAAGGGCAACAGAAAGCTGTCTTATTTTTGTATCTTCAAAGTACCTAATACTACCCTTCACCCAAAGGATGTACTTACTATCAGCTTTTCAATGAGGTTGTCCCTGACTGGCTAAAGTTGTCTCTTACCATTTCTTACCATCACCTTCCATCTCATTTTGTTTTCTTTGAAGAAAATATCACTATTTGAAAATTACTTTGTTTCTTTATGAACTTACTTGTTTATTGAGCTATGTGTGAGAAAGTATCTCTTCTTAGCATTGTATCCCCACATCTAGAATGTCTGTGGCACACAATAGACACTCAAATGAATGCTTGAATCTGTTTAACTGATTTATAATTAGAGCAAATCAAACAACAATAAATTAATTTAAATATAATTTATTCTAATGGCAACCCTGTTACTTAACTGTGCAACCTTAGCAAACCTTTTAAACCTCTCTGAGCCTCAGTGTTCATATCTATTAGTAGGAGAACCACAATTAGCGCTGCTTTCCTGATAAAAGGTTACCATGAGAGTTGAATCAGAAAACGTATATGTGCGTAAATACCGAAGGGAATGAATAAATAAAGGAAACATTTTCAGGCCACATAACAACAACAACAAAAATACAAGAAATACATATAGGGATTAAGAGTAAATTTAATCAGCACACATGAATCTCAGTGGGTAAATTATCATATTTAGATTAACAAAGGCTGAGTACAGTGGCTCATGCCTGTGATCCCAGCACTTGCGGAGGTTGAGACAGGAGGATCACTTGACACCAGGAGTTCAAGGCCAGCCTGAACAACATAGCAAGACCCAGTCTCTAAATATATATATATATCCTGGTGTCAAGGAAATGTTGTAAGCCTATTTTTGAATGAAAAGTAGAAAAACAAAATTACTTAAATTTGAAAATCTTGATGAAAAAGCAATGTAATTACTCTTTGTTTTGCAAAGTAGCAAAGCATTCTGTATAGCTAAGAAAAAGGAAAAAGGGAAGAAGGGAGGGAGGGAAGAAAGAAGGGAGGGAGGAAAAGAGGGAGAGAGAAAGTAAATGAAACTTTTAAACCCTAGTATTTAAGCCTCTAGGCCAAAAACAGAATTAACATTCTAAGCCTTTCTATTTTAATTGGTTGCAGTGCTACGAAGACAGAGATAGGGCAACTCTTCAGTTACATAACTCCATTTTAAATCAATAAAAACATTTCCAGCACTCTACAACCATCATCCACCAAGCTGGGGACATGTAATGGGGCACAAGACTTTGCTTCTGTCAGAACCTTATAGTGAACAGAGATAAACACAACCAACCAACAGAGGTAAACCAACCAACATGAAGGAGAGGTCACCTTCAGCAGTCCATTCCTGGCCGAGTGTACAGTGACCTTTGGTTTACAAGGATACAATTGTGAGCCTTGCATTGTCAGGGACAATCTGCTGCACAACAACCTTGTCCCTGAGCTCCAAATAGATCCATGAAAGAAAGACAACAAAGACAGTGCAACTGCTGTTGGCAACTCTGAGAAAATGCATCATGTCAAAATGGCAAAGCAACCTCCTGATTCGGAAATGAACCCTATGAGTTGACCAGGGTTAGGACAGAAACTAATTTCACTCCTGTAATAATTTTGTTTCTACATACACATTCTGTTTCTACGTACATATTTACAGGCTGGGCTGTAATAAGCTTCCATTTATTTTCCATGGATGTTCTTGGGGGTTACACCCAGTTCTGCTACTTTTATAACTGGCTTTTGGCCAGCAACTTAACCGTTCCGTGTCTTAGTTCCTTTACCTTTCTTTTTTTGTAGGGCAGAGGGAGGAGTGCAAATACGTGACCTGTACAATGCCTTTCAGGTCCTAAGTTACTGTTATACTTTTTTGGCAGGCACTTAAGTATGTTATTTAAAAGCCACACTTGTAAGAAGACCCAAGCTCAAGCCCTGGTTGCACCATGTACCATCCTTGCAACCCTGAGCAGTTGTTCCGCCACCCCAACTCTGGTTCTTTTCTTGCTAGACAGAAGCCCTGATATTGCCCATTTCACATGGTGGTCCGACACTCCAGTGACAGATAATGTGGAAGCATCTTGTAGACTAAAATGTTAATAAAAACGTTAACTAAAAGGTTAAAAAATGTTAAATCAAAAAGAAATGCGGGAAATAAATGTTATATTTGTCTACAAGAAACCTGTGGTTTTCTTTTAGACAAACCACACCATTGCATGGGTTGGCGGATTGGGCAAAAATCTTAAACTATGCTCTGAAGCCTAGATGTTGCCATTGTTCTTACCATTTTACTTCAAAAAAGCATCAATTCAATTTAACATGGATACAGAGATACGGGGATTACATAACAGAGACAGAGGGATTCCATGTTTGCAATTATACACCTCCAAATGGGTGCATGTTGCCCTTTAAATGAGCACTTTTACAATCTGTTATGAGGGAACATAAACTTTGTAATTACAAGTAAGCTGCCCAAGGGGAGAGGGGCAAAAGAGCCAGAGAGCTAACGATAGGGATAGAAAGGGGGGAAGCACAGGGGGAAACAGATGTAACATGAGCAGCCGAGGGCTAACACATCAGCAGTGTACAGCCGCTAGAACTCTGGGTGCTGAAGACCCTTCCTGACAGCATGAATACATAAGAAGGCCTGCTTATGCTTATGCTCTATGATCCTTAGAGTTAGTGACTGCAAGGGCTTCTCCCAAAGGATGCCCTAGACATTGAAGGTAAGAAATGTACTCTCAATGGATCAGACAACTCTCTCCACAACCCAAAACCACCTTGTCAATGTCAGGCAAAAGCCACTTAGGATAGCCTCACAAGGGGAAGATTCTTCAAATTAAGATTTCTATTTCTATTCATCCCATATCGTAACAATTTATTTTCTAGTTGACATAAAAACATGAAAGGACCCTTATCTAATTGGTTAAATTTAGGTTCCTCAAACTTGAACAAACTTTAATTTGATTATGAATCCAAATTATGACATTTGAGACATGCCAATGTCCATATTAGAAATGAAATTTGAGATGATTCAAAGTATACTGCATTTTATCAAATAAAACCTGAGATACATGCAAAACAAAATGAAAAACCTAGTGAAGGCCAGGTGCAGTGGCTTGCACCTGTCATCCCAGTGCTTTGGTGGGGAGCCAAGGCAGGAGGATTGTTTGAGCCCAGAAGTTTGAGACCAGACTGGGCAATGTGGTGAGAACCCCATCTCCCCCCAAAATTTAAAAATTAGCCATGTGTGGTAGTGTGCACCTCTGCTCTTAGCTACTTGGGAGGCTGAGGTGGGAGTATTGCTTGAGCCCAGGAGGTCGAGGCTACAGTGAGGAATGATTGCACCCCTGCATTCCAGCCTGGACAAAAGAGTGAGGCCCTGTCTTAAAAAAAAAAAAAACCCCACTGGTGAAATTTACACACTAGCAAGAGGGAACAGTTTTCCAACACACTAATTCTTTAGAGCTCTCTCAGGAGACTAATGATCCACCAGTGGCCTCAGAGCGTTTATATATGACTAAATTTCAAGCAGTTTACCTTTTTCCATTTTCCTAAAATAGTATTTATGTTAATCAAAGAAAGGATAGATCTTGCTATAAATTTGTATATGTCCATTTTTGTTCTTCTGCTACACTTAATGTTTACTGTAGAAAGCAAAATTGAACACGAAGCTATGTATGGTCCATGTTCTGTTTGTCACAGGTTGTAAAAAGTAACTTTGCATGGCCTCAGTTTTCTCATATTCACAACGTACTAGAGATCAAAAGAGAAGTTGGGGCTGAAAATAAGGGTATAGATATTTTCTCATTCCCATTAATTATATCAAAACAAAAGCTGGTTTCCTCCAGAGTTTTCTCCCTTGCTGTGAAGCATGCTCTGAGTGCTGGAACAACTCAACATGGGCTCTGTTCTTAGTTTTGAGAGAATAGAAGGGAAACATGCAAAGCAATCTTTGGTGTAGGCCCAGTGTGGCTGAAAATAGCAGCACTCCCATCTCTGGATTAGTCATGAAGGAATGCAGACTCCTTCATAAAAAGAGTATATTTCAGACATATTTGTCTGAAACCTGTATTCAAATCCCAGCTTTAAGCATAAAGCGAATGACTCTGAACAAGCACAGCTTTGCAGAATTGTTTCCTTGGCTCTAAGTATGTGTTTGCTATTACACTCATCCTTGTGGTGGTTCTGTGAGATTTTGGGGAAGTGCTTGACACATAATCAATTCTTGGCAAACGTTACATGAATCTGCCTCTGAGGAAGCCACAGAGAGATGAAGGCTTGTATGCTGGTCCTATTTGCATGGCTCAGTGCCCTTAGCTCTGGCTTGGAGCAGTACTGCTGCTCTGACCACAGTGTAAATGGAGGTGCTCTGCCTAGCAAGGTCCAATAGCTACATTCCAGTGTTGACTGACCCTTGGCAGCATCTGGCACTACTGAAAGCTAAAAAATACCTTTTGAGGTTCACATGCTCCTTGTACTGACTTATTAGCCTCAAATTTTCATTTCTGGTTTAAAAATACAATTCGTGGCCAGGACAGTGGCTAATGCCTGTAATCCAGCACTTTGGGAGGCCAAGGCAGGCAGATCACCTGAGGTCAGGAGTTTGAGACCAACCTGGCCAACATGGTGAAACCCCATCTCTACCAAAAAATTCAAAAATTAGCTAGGCGTGGTGGCAGGTGCCTGTAATCCCAGCTACTTGGGAGGCTGAGGTGGGAGAATTGCTTGAACCCAGGAGGCGGGGGTTGCAGTGAGCCAAGATCACGCCACTGCCCTCCAGCCTAGGTGACAGAATGCGACTCAGTCTCAAAAAACAAAAAAAATTCATTTCCAATTATTAGCGGACTTCAAGTCCACCTAATTGCCCTGCTAGCAAGCAAATGATCTGTCTGTCTTTAATCATAGCATCAGGTAAATGGGATCTTCCTACCAGGTCAAAATTTCTTTTGAGAACAGTCAATTACTATCTGCCACAAAGTCAACCCACTTATAAGGGAGTTTTTAAAAAACAGGCTAATGAATACATATTTTACAGATTTCAATATATGAGTCAGTCATCTTCTTGACAGAGAACCATGTGGACCTCAAATTTAAAAACTGAAATTTGACCCAATGATACGGTCTAGAGTCGAAGAACACAGGTACTAAGTAGCTGATTTTCAAGTTGAGTAGCAGGGGAGAGAGAAGAGAGTAACCGAAACTAAATCATCAGCTTCATATTGGGGATGGAGCATTTCATGCCAATGAGAACAGTTACCATCATTTTTGGTAACTTCATTATCTTTGCCACTGTCATTCTTTAGCATTTATCATTGTCATATTTGGCATTTATCACTGTCATGTTTGGCATTTATCAGTTACCTCATGAGGCCCTATGTGCAATGCTCAACCAAAGCTATGTAGACCTGAGGCCTGGCTATGGTTCTGCATCCTGTAACCTATTCTTACACACACCACTCCAGACTCTTTGAGATTTTTCAGTGGCTACTGAAGACACAGTTGCTTGAGGGACCAGAAATTTCTTCTATTTATCTTAAAATTTCAGTAAAGGCATAAGTGAATCAGAGCAAAACACACCAACTCTCCTCCATCAACGGACAGCATTACTGGTTACTCAATTATTCTGAGGTTTGCTTAGTTTGAGCTTATTTGTTGAACAGGTATTGAATAAATATGAATAACACCATGTCTTGCAAGTACAGAATGTGAAAAATCAGTATAGGATCAAAGTGGAGAATTTTAAAGATCCAAATGGTGAAAAAGTGAACATTACTTATACAGTGTCACTTTAGACTGATCCAGAATATATGTAGTCATTCAACAAATATTTGAGCACCCAGTGTATGCTAGGCACTGCGCTAGATGCTTGGGATCTACCATTGAATGAAACAGATCCTTACCCTTGTGGGGTTTACATTCTAGCAGACATGTAAATATACAGATAGTAAGCAATGACCACAATAAAGAAGTAAAATAGATAATATGTTAGAAAGTATTAAGTGCTACACAAAAAGAAAAGGAGTAATAGGAGGGGTTTGGGAATACTCAGGGGAAAAGGGACAGAGGAAGCTTCAAGCAGGTAGTCAGGGTGAGCCCCATGAAAAGGTGAATGGCAGAAGCAGAGTGGGCAAGGGGACAGGGATGGAAGCTTGGAGAGGCAGTGAGGGCCAGATTGTGGAGGACCTTGTAGGCCACTGTAAGGATACTGGTTTTTACTCTTAGAGAAATGGGAAGCCATTGAAGGATTCTGAGCAGAGTGCCTTAGTGTAGAAAGAATGCCTGTGGCTTCTTTATAAAGAACAAACTACGCGGGCCAGAGAAGGAACAGGGAGACCAGTTAGGAGGCTCTGGCAGTGATCCAGGCTAGGGGTACGTGGTAGCCTGGGCTAAGGTATGAGTAGTGAGGATGGTGAGAGGTGGTCAGATCCTGGATATATTTTGAAAGAAAAGCCACCAGGATTTCTTGACTGGATCAGGACTGTGGTGTGCAAGAAAGAAGAGCCAAGGGTGACTCCAAAGTTTTGAGTCTGATCCACTGAAAGGGTGGAATTGCCAACTCCTGAGATGAGGATGACTGGGGGCAGAGTAAGTTTTAGGGGGTAAGATCAAGACGTCAGGGTTAGGATATGTGTGAAAGAATCTAGCAGTTACCCAAGTGGAGATACTAAGTAAGCAGCTGGATATACAGCTCTGGCGGAGGATTCAGGGAAAAGGTCTGGACTAGAATTAGAAATGTGAAGTCATTGACATAAACATGATGTATGAACTTAGGAGACTGGATGAAACCGCCAGTAGAATACATGGAGAAAAAGATCAGGGACAAGCCCTAGGACATGCTGACATTCAGGGGTCAGTGGGAAAAAGAAGAAGTGAGCAAAGAAACTAAGGAGGAGTGATGTGGAGGCAGGCAGAAAACCAAGACAGTTTATGTTCCTGAAAGCTAAATGGAGAAAAACTGGAGTCAGAGGAGTAATAAAACAAAAAAAAAAAGAAAAGAAAAGAAAAGAAACCCAGAGGCCAGGCACGGTGGCTCACACCTGTAATACCAGCACTTTGGGAGGCCTAGGCATGTGGATCACTTGAGGTCAGGAGTTCCAGACCAGCCTGGCCAACATGGCAAAACCCTGTCTCTACTACAAATACAAAAAATTAAGTCAGGCGTGGCGACAGGCGCCTGTAATCCCAGCTACTGGGAGGCTGAGGCAGGAGAATCACTTGAATCTGGGAAGTGGAGATTGCAGTGAGCCAAGATTGCATCACTGCACTACAGCCTGGGAGACAGAGCAAGACTCCATCTCAAAAAAAAACCAAAAATAACACAAAACAAAATAAAAAGATTCCAGAAAACAAAACAAAACCACTCTCAGGCAAAAGGGGCAATTCATAAAAACTGACACAGCCGCTACTAGGAATCGTTTTTAGAAAGTTAGGCCTCATCTAAATCGATCTATAAGATTTGTACCCTTCTAAAAAAGATTTTAAGTGGGTAGGCCTAAAAGAGAGAGGTGAATTAGCTTCCAGGAGGCAATCTAATTCTTCATTGTGAAAAGTCAACTACAGCAAGATCAAACCTCCAACCTCACTTTGAAAGCAAGCATACATATTCTCTCTCAAATCATCATGTACAATCTAATAAGATCTTAGAATTTTTAACATAGCAGTGACAGCACTCCCTTGTACTCCTGAATCTTCAAAGACCTAAACTGGTAAGTTAGTTTCCTAGTTGATCAAAGATCTGATTTGTACACAAAATCTCATGCTCAAGGCCCAACTCCAATGCTATGAAACTTTTTTTTTTTTTTGAGTGCAGTGGCCCGATCTTGGCTCACTGCAAGCTCCACCTCCTGGGTTCATGCCATTCTCCTGCCTCAGCCTTCCGAGTAGCTGGGACTACAGGCACCCGCCACCACGCCCGGCTAATTTTTTTGTATTTTTAGTAGAGACGGAGTTCCACCGTGTTAGCCAGGATGGCCTCGATCTCCTGACCTCATGATCCGCCCACCTCGGCCTCCCAAAGTGCTGGGATTACAGACGTGAGCCACCACACCTGGCCCACTATGAAACTTTTTAAAACCACTTTTCCAAATAAATATTATCTTTCTCCTTTTAAAATCTTCTATCTCATTCCTTAAAACCACTCAGCTGGCAATCACATTGTCTTACATTAAAATAACTCCCATTTTTTGCCAGAACTCAGATGTTTCACACATATTTTATCTAATCCTCACAATTCTGCAAAACTGGGTTTATCTCCATAGATGAGGAAACTGATGCTTACAGAGGATGTCCAGGGTTATGCAACTAGTAAGAAATAAAACCAGGATTTAAACCCAGATCTGTCTTACTTCAGAACCTTCACTTTTTTTTTTTTTTTTTTTTTTTTTTTTGAGATGGAATTTCGCTCTTGTCACCCAGGTTGGAGTGCAATGGCGCGATCTTAGCTCACTGCAGCCTCTGCCTCCCGGTTCAAGCGATTCTCCTGTTTCAGTCTCCTGAGTAGCTGAGATTACAACTGCCAGCCATCACGCCCAGCTAATTTTTGTATTTTTAGTAGAGATGGGATTTCACCATGTTGGCCAGGCTGGTCATGAACTCCTGACCTCTGGTGATCCACCTGCCTTGGCCTCCCAAAGTGCTGGGATTACAGGGGTGAGCCACTGCACCAGGCCTAGAACCTTCACTATTAAACCACTATACAATACTGCCACTTACATAAAAGTACTACACTAATAATTATCAGTCACTATCTCTGTGATCTTGAGCAAGTTACTTCTTTATTTATTATTTGTTTTTTAGGGACAGAGTCTCACTCTGTAACCCAGGCTGGCGTGCAGTGGCACAATCATAGCACACCGCAGCCTTGAACTCCTGGGCTCCAGTGATCCTCCTGCCTCAGCCTCCTGAGTAGTTAGGACTACAGGTGTGTACCACCACACCTGGCTCTTTATTTCTTCACCTTCCATATTTAAAAGCCTGCCACTAGGAGGAGACAAATAAATTAAAAGTTGTTCAATCTGTTCTTCCTTTAGAATACTTTTTAATTTTTTTTAGAGATAGGGTCTCACTCAGTCACCCAGGCTGGAGTGCAGTCGCACCATCACGGCTCACTGCAGCCTTGACCTCCTGAGCTCACGCGATCCTTCTACCTCAGCCTCCCAAGTAGCTGGGACTACAGGCATGCACCACCATGCCCGGATCATTTTTTTAAATTACTTTTTGTAGATATGGAATCTCACTATGTTGCTCAAGTTGGTCTTGAACTGCTGGGCTCAAGTGATCCTTCCACCTCATTCTCCCAAAGTAGTGAGATTATAGGCGTGAGCCACTGTGCCTGGCTGAGCAAGTTATGTAATCTTTCCGGGCCTTAGTCTTCCCATCCATGAAATAAAGAGGATATGCCACAGGTACTGCATCGTTGTGAATATTAAATGAGAGAATGTATGTAAAAGTGTTTTGTAAACTATAGCCATTTTTAATTACACGTACTAGGTTTATGCTCCTTCAGAGCAAATTTTTATGCCTCATATATGTGTCCCCTCAACAGTCAATAAAGGGCTTAGTAGGAATTGAACATCATCTACTTTACTAGTCTTTTGAAGGATATGAGACATCTTTTCCCTGTATAAGGAGGAAACTAGTGTCCCATTCCTGGTTAAGTATCCATAATTCAAACCTTAAATTACAACAAAGTGACAAACTCAGTACATCACCAAAGAGGAGCTTTAAACACCTATATGGCATTTAGCTGTCTGATCTTTCCTCTACCGTGCTGCATTTGGTGCCATAATGGGTTGAGAAAGAGAAAATCTCAAATGAAAAGTATCAACATATTTTGTAAGAAAACATGCCTGGAAGAAGGCAGAGCAGAAAAAAGGCATGGTTTATTAACAGAATTAACAGAAACTTTATCGTTCTGTGCACCATCTGATTTGCCATCTCCTGATCACAAAAGTATCTGTAACACTGTCTAACTCACCTTCTACTATGAAATTTGACTTACCTGAAGAAATAACATGTTTATTAAATTTCCTTAGGCATACTCATTTTTTCCCCCAGTAAGATGGACACATTTGGTAATATATCCAGGGAAGTGGCCCAATATGCTATTAAGACTGTAGACTGAGTTTGCTACCAGATAAGTACAGTGGAAGAGAACTAACTCCTGCTCTGCTGTTTACTGACATGTAATTCTTGGAAAATCACTAACGTCTCTATTAACGATAGATCTGTTTTTTAGTCTGTAAAATTGGAGCTAATATTTATTTTATCTGCTTTACTGGTTTATTGTGAAAGTCACATGAAGTAATACATGTGAAATTAATTTACAAATTATAAATATATAACCAAAAATAATTAGGCAGTCATCTACCACTTTTCCTTTGGTAAATGTCCAGTATTAGCAAAGCTGAGTTACTGAT
Organism: Rhinopithecus bieti; assembly: GCF_001698545.2. Classification (NCBI taxonomy): domain Eukaryota; kingdom Metazoa; phylum Chordata; class Mammalia; order Primates; family Cercopithecidae; genus Rhinopithecus; species Rhinopithecus bieti. Next base: position 164,036 of record NW_016812891.1, on the reverse strand, counting down.
TTCTGTGGGTGTGTTCACGTAGTAGTACCAAAGATAATTTTTTTTTAAAGCTGGGTGTGGTGGCTTGCACCTGTAATCCCAGCTGAGGCAGGAGGATTGCTTGAAGCCAGCCTGAGCAACTTAACAAGACCCTGTCTGGAAAAAAGAAAAAAAGAAAAAGGAAAAGAATTTCTACTCATCTTTTTGAGAAAGGACACAATAAATGTTCTCTTGACTACAGAAGCTATGAAAGAGGTTGGCTGGTAAAGTTAATCCTGTCACAACAGATCTGTATTTCAGGAAACTTAGCTTAAGGTGGTTCAGCTATACCTTCCTAACAGTATGCAAATGGACTATCAGATCAGGATGTAGCCTGATGACCCATAAATAAGTTATATTTATACTTATTTCTTAACTAAAGAAAAACTGCACAAATCTCCAAAAGTAGACTGTAAGCTAGAAAAAAATCCAAGTTCACAAACATACAAATATGTGTGCCAATGTCAGTTTTGTTTATCATTTACGGTGAACTGTGAATACATTTTCAGCCATAAAAGTAAGAAAAAAGGAAGAAACATAATGAATACTTTTGAACAAACGTTGCCAGGGGCAGATACTTTAGACACTGCTTCTTCCTTCTATTTTTTTTCTTCCCCAGGTAGGGATGAAGTCTCCCTATGTTGCCCACGCTGGTCTTGAACTCCTGCATCAGCTCCCCAAAGTGGTGGGATTACAAGCGTGAGCCACCAACCCCTACCTAGACACTAATTATTCTGATTTCAGTATAACGAAGCTGAATTTTGCCTTGGAAATAGAAATAAACAATATAAACTGCTTGAGCACTTGAAATACTCATTTCCTATAAAACTGTAGCTCTCTTTCCTCATTTAGAACTTGAGTAACTTTTCTCAGATATTCCTCTGAACAGAATTCCCATTTTCCCAGAAGTGTACCACAAGTAGACGTAATGTTTCTTTGTATCAAAGTCATGGCTTTTTTTGCTAATTATCTAATTTCTACACCCTTTGGTTGAAAAACAATTTACTTATGGTAGCAAAATCACAGCGCTAACTTTGTCCCTGATAAAAGCCATATGAAGAAAAGAGACCTATCAAATGTTTTATACTGAATGCAATTTGTTCCAAGATTTTGGCCTTACTTTTTTTTAAAAAAAAAAATTGCGTTTGTTTGGGGACTTTTATTTTATTTTTAGAGGTAGAGTCTCTCTATGTTGTCTAGGCTGGATTTGAACTCCTGGGGTCAAGCGATCCTCCTGCCTCAACTTAGTAGCTGGGACCACAGAAAGGCACCATGGCGTCTGGCTGGGTTTGTGGGGTTTTTAAAATACCAAAGCACACTATGAAACATACTCTCTCTGTTTAGTGGTCTGATGGTGTATTGACATTGTCTTGAGAGACCTTTCATTTCAAAAATACCCAAATTACAACCAGGATAATGTTTGAGGCCAACTTTAACTTGACCTATCTTTCTCTTCAAAGAAGTTTTTCTTTATGAAATAGTAATATTCATGATCAGTGAAGGAGCATACTCACCAAGTGAACATAAGGCACAAAGTATCCAAAAAGTGCAAGTGGTATTCCAACTGCCCACACTGCATAAGCTGTCACCTTGAAGATGGCAAAATTGAAAATTTTTTTTGGAGGACTGAACTTTCTCCTGGAAAAGAGGGAGGATCCGCTACCTCCACTCTCTTTATCTTTGGTACTGGTAGCAAGAGGTCGGTAAGTAAAGCCAGCCAGAAAGAGAACAAACATGAAGATGCAGAGCACCCTCAGTGTGTGAAAGAGGCCCACGCTGTCAATCAGAACCCTTAAGAGCAAAGGCAGCAGGATTGTGAAGACACTGCTGCCAGCAGTGACAATGCCATTCACCAGTCCAAGGCGCTTCTTGAAATAGTGTCCCAAAATGACCAATGAAGGCTGGTATGCAAAGGAGCAGCCGCAGGCAAATATGATTCCATAGGTAAGGTACAGAGGCTCGATGGAACTGTATAAAGATGAAAAAGATGGAAAGCAGTTTTCAATATTGTTACTGTGTGCTTGGTAGAATAAAACCTTATAGTAAAAGTGGGTTTTTGTTCATCAACATATTTTCTACAAGTAAAAGTTAACCAAAATAGAGGGAAAAACTCAGTAAGTCAAGAATGTAGCAATAAACATATTTTAATTTAATCTGAATGTGTGAAAAATAACCATTAAGGTCGTCAGTGATTTTGTTCTGCCTCCTGTTTCTGTGGATTTCAGGTGACGCCCACAGCACTGAGTAAGAACTGTGCTCTCCACAGCTCAGAAATAAAGGTTGGTGCCAGGAAGGGTAAAATCAACAGTGATTCAATTAACAAACCAAAACCTAGTCTCAATGAAACACTTTTTTAAAAAGTTAGAATTAACTATGAAAACTAATTATTTCATGGAGTTTTTCCAGGTACTTACCAAACAAGGTAGTAAAAGAAAAGGCCGCATTTTATATTTTTTCCCCAAGGTTATGTCAGGAACATTTGCACAGAGGCGCAGTTGTGCCTGTTTTTGCTGGCCTAAGGGCTGCAGACCAACCTTCGCCCTGTGTTGCACTGTTCCCAATATTGTGCAAGAAAACAAGAAATCATATTCTGACTGCAGAAAGACTAAATTACGTGTATTCCTTTTAGTGATCTCAGTTTGTAAGCTGTAAGGCCATGCGTGTGTCAAAAGAATAATGGATTAAATAATCTTATAGTTTGACCAAATAATTGCACATTTCTTAGGAAGATAAAGGACCATATCATTATGTTCTTTGAAACAATTACGGTAAAGAACAAAAACTAGTTAAAGTTTTTTGAAAAGGCTATCAGTAGTAAAAGCAAACAATTTATTAGAAAGTAAGATAGATAAAGTTGGTTAATAATTAAATTTTGGACAATAATGCTAGTCTAGCAACATGCTGAGGTAATCATAAGGAACTCTAGAATCTGATAAAAGTAAGGCATGTTGGCAATCCTCTCTCTGAGATGCCCTTCTCCCTCTATTTATCCACAGCTAGCACCACCTTCAAATCAGGCTCAAGAGTCACTTCCAGGCTTTCCCAAATTAATCTCACCTCACTCTGATCACCCTTTACTGAATCTCCACTCTTTGTTTAGCCAACATATTAAGCAACTACTATGTACCAGATACGTTGTGGAAAAGAATATTAGAAATTTGGTCCTTGGCCAGACATGGTGGCTCACACTTGTAATCCCAACACTTTGGGTGGCCAAAGCAGGAGGATGGCTTGAACCCAGTCTGGCAACATAGCAAAACCTCATCTTTACTTAAAAAAAAAAATTAGCTGAAATTAGCTGGGTGTGATGGCATGCGCCCGTAGTCCTAGCTACTCAGGAAGCTGGGGCAGGAGGATGGCTTGAACCCAGGAATCCAGGCTGCAGTGAGCTATGATCACACCACTGCATTCTGGCCTGGGTAATAGTGAGACCCTGTCTCCAAAAAAAAAAAAAATGTGGTTCTGCCTTCAAGATACTCATAGTCTGCTTAGTGAAACAAGACATCTATCTCAAATAATAATAATATAACACAGAACAAAACAGAAATTAATACTTCATTCATTCTGTATCGGTTTTTCCACCTAAGTAGTTTTCCAGATAATTGTAACTTACGTAAAGTGCTTATTTGTTTTTATTTAACAATTTTAAAGAAAAAAATTTTAAGTCTATTGTACATTCCTCTCTGCCTTCTTCAAAGTATATATTAAAAATACTGTTCACAGCAGAATCATCAGGAATATCAGTTCCTGTATAGTTGTACCACTGTGCTGTAATGCTCTCAGCCGGAAAACCAGAGCCTCTCCCTTCTACAGAGTGAAGTATATGAGCTTTGTGATGGCATTTTCACTGCTGCTGAACTCTTTTCACTTCCAGGTTTTCCCTTCAGGAACAGATGGTTCCAGTTTGTGATGTTTGGCAGCCAAATAAGTGCAATGTAAATGAGTAAGGCTGTCGGATACCACTCATACGTGCAAAAAGGATTCACAGAAGGCACATGGGTGTGATTGACCTAAGTTGCTGGAGAAGGTTTTCCTCAGAAGGCAGAACGGGAACTAGAGGAAAAATGGACCTGCCACCCGACACTCAGAATCTATACCACATTTCCCCTTGCTCCTGTATCTTGCTCTCAAGTTTCAGTAGCCTTTGACCAGCAGGCTAAATAATGACATTTAATAGAAAATATGAGAATATTACATGTAGTAAGGGAATTTTGGTTTCAATAAATTTTGTTTCACTTAGAGGGTACAGAAAAGAGAGAGAACTGGGTCACATCAAAATATATGTCATAATTTTTATTGCTCAGTGGTCAGAAAAATTTGAAAAACATTGCTTTGTATGTGTGTTTGGTTAACAAACTAGGTAGTAGATTACATAAGCTGTCTACCTCTCAGTCCCCTCTCGACCACAGCTGGAGTTGTAATACATTTGGCAAGTAGCAGAGCCACAGGTACTGACAATAGGTACCTGTAAGCTTCCAGATCAAAGAAGCTATCTGATGAGGCATTAATAACATTAATTACATTAATAATAATGTAAATATTATATTGCTGCTAAAATAAATCATCTCATGGAATTACCTTCACAGAATCTTATTCCAATCAAAACTTTTTTAAAACAAACAATTTTAGAAGAAAAAACCCATCAAAGTATTTCAAAGATGAAAATATCTATTTTCTACNAAAAAATACCTATCAGGCACTATGTCCATTCTCTGGGTGGCAAAATAATCTGTACATCAAACCCCTGTGACATGCAGTTTACCTATTTAAAACCTGCACATGTACCCTTGAACTTAAAATGAAAGTTAAAAAAAGAGAAATCTTTGTCGTGCATGTTATCAAAAATGTTAGCTTTTGGTGAGGCATCAGGGTCTTGGTGCCTGAAGCATAAAAGGGAGTCTGGCAAAAAAGATGAGTTTTCCTGAATAAAATATTACGGTTCTTAATACTCCTACAAAATCTACAACTTCAAGTTATTGCAATCTGGCTTTCTTTTTTTTTTTTTTTTTTTGAGATGGAGTCTCGCTCTGCCGCCCAGGCTGGAGTCTAAATTAGATGGAAGAAAATACGAAAGAATGAGGCTCACTTTAGAGTTGAGGAAGGGATGTGTGTTGGGGGGTGGGGAGCGGCAATGAGTAAAACCAAGGATTCTGTTGATTAAATATTTAAAATAAAAGTCAAATGTAAATTTGACTTATTTTTCCTTAATGACCACATTCATGCTTTTCAACGAAAGCAGCATGAAGACACTAGGGACAGGAAAGAGGCAGGAAATGAAGATAAACCACTAAAGTAGAGACAAAGGATAGAAATGATCTTAAGAGGTTTTCTTCTTAAGCAGCTCCTGTTAGCCAGAGCCACATATTAAATCAGTGTTTCTCTAACTGAGGATTATTCTACCAACAAGCAAGGGACTTACAAGGAGAACCAAAGCTGCAGGGAGAGGTGTTCCATGCAGTTACGTGCCCATCTGCTCCTTATGGTTAGTCCCTCTTCAGTGCACTGCATCTTTTCTTCTAATACAGGAGTCCCCAATCTTTTTGGCACCAGAGACCAGTTTCAGGAAGAATGTTTCCATGGATGGGGCCGGGGGAGGGTGGTTAGGGATGATTCAAGTGCATTACATTTATTGTGCACTTTATTTCTATTATTATCACATTGTAATATATAATGAAATAATGATACAACTCATCATAATGTAGAATCAGTGGGAGCCCTGGGCTTGTTTTCCTGAAACTAGACGGTAACATCTGGGTGTTACGGAAGAAAGTGACAGATCATCAGGCATTTAGATTCTCATAAGGGGAGTGCAACCTAGATCCCTCATATGGACAGTTCACAATAGGGTTTGCACTCCTAGGAGAATTTAATGCTGCCGCTGATCTGACAGCAGGTGGAGCTCAGGGGGTAATGCAAGTAATAGGAAGCAGCTATAAATAAAGAGGAAGCTTTGCTTGCTCACCCACAGCTCACCTCCTGCTGTGCAGCCCAGTTCCTAACAGGCCATGGACCCATAACAGTCTGTGGCACAGGGGCTGGGGATCCCTATTCTAATAGATACAGGAGAAGTACACTGACATTAAGTTTTATTTTAAGGTACATTGGACCACTTCATTTTGCCATGATATTTTAAAATTTTAGCATGTTCTTTATTTAAAGGACAGACAGGAATTCTCTATCTGGGTTGGAATAAATGGCAAGGTTTTGGTCTCATTAATAAAAATATTTCATATCAAGCCTATGAACAGCTACTTTAAAACACCACGTATTGTAACCCATGGGCTTCAGACTGAACCGACCTTAAACTAAGGCCGCTATTTTAGATAACTTATTGTTCTAACTTGAGTGCCATTGGGATTTTATGTGAATAGAAGAAAAGATAAGGAGAAACATTTTTCCATGCACCAGGAAACACACATATCCTGATTGATGTCTAAGTCTTAGGCATTATAAGAAAAAAAAGCATTCAAATTCTCAGGCTCTGATTTGCTGCTATGGATAACAGTTTGTTTTATAAGTCATACTGCTTAAAGTTTTAAGAAATGAAAAGGAGGAGCTTTGCTTGTAAATAACAGAGTTTCTTAAATTAAAACTTTAAGGTATTTAACAGTTTTTAAAAAGCAACATGAAAAAACCAAGTCCTTACCTGACAAAAGAACTGGACATGAGCCCAACAAATCCAACAGCAGCACCCATGACAGCTGTTTTCCGACAACCAAATAGGTCTGTGAAGACGCTGACTATTGGGCAGCAAAAGAAAATCATCCCCATGGAGAGAGAACCTACCCATGCTGTAAAAGAGGGGAAAGGGTGGGAGGAATTATGACATGGTAAGTTATACTTGTACTTATTCCATTGATATAATACACATTTAGGAAAATTTTATTTTTAGTTTTTTTTTTTTTTTTTTTGAGTATAGCGCCTAAGCTTAGTTCTTTTGCCATGGAAATTGACTCATACACTAGTAGAATATTTGCTGACCTGGATAATAGTTACTGGGTATTTATTTTATAATTATTTATAAAACCATACATATGTTTAATCTTCTTTTCTGAAGGTACGTCATATTTCACAATAAAAAAATTGAGAATCAGAAGTCAGATTCCATAAAACCCAAAAAATGAAAACCAAAAGAAAAAAAGAAATATTAAATACAAATAATTATAATTATGTGCCAAAGAAATGAGTGATCTGACTTCGCCGAGGAAATCAAGTCTGTAAGTCCTCCTAAAAAAGCAAAATAAACTAATGGAACCTAAGTGAAAATGAGCTGTGGAAAAAACGGACATGAGTCATATTCCCAGCTCTACAACTACAACATATCCTTGGTCAAGTTACTTCCCCTCTGAATGAGTTTTCTTATCTTGAAAATGGATCAAACAACTACCTTTCTAGAATTATTAAAGATTAGAGAAAGTGCACATAAACCTCAGTATCTGGCACATAAGCACTTAATAATTTAGAGTTTTAACAATGATGATGACAACAAATTGTCTGTCTTGGTAGATGACCCTGAAGCTCTGCGAAGCTCTGGAAGTCTCCCAGTATATTACTCTATTTTCTTAGCAAAGGAAGTTAAGCCCTATGCAATTGATCATCATTTCTAGTAATGAATTTCATATTAAGTCCAAATGAAACTTTATCATACTAATAATTTAATTTTTTGCTTTTTTTTTTTTTTGAGAAATGATCTCGCTCCATTGCCCATGCTGGAGTACAGTGGTGCGATCTCAGCTCACTGTGATCTCGACAGCCCAGGCTCAAGCAAATTTCCCACCTCAACCTTCCAAGTAGCTGGAACCACAGGTGTGCAGCACCATGCCTGGCTAATTTTTGTATTTTTTGTAGAAATGAGGTTTTGCCAGGTTGCCCAGGCTGGTCTTGAACTCCTGGGCTTAAGCAATCACCCACCTTGAGCCCAGAAATTTTTTGCCTTCTTACATTTTAAATTATTATGAAAATTATATGCATTTTAGTCAGTCGTATTTCTTTTTTGTGTGTTTCTTTTGTAGAGACAGGGTCTCACTTTGTTACTCAAGCTGGTCTTGAACTCCTGGCTTCCAGCAATCCTCCCACCTCGGCCTCTAAAGTGCTGGGTTGCAGGCGTGAGCCATGGTCCAGTCAGTCAGCCATATTTCTATTATCTGTCTTCCCTCACCAGAAAGAAGACTAATCTTAAAACACAATGAAGAGACTGTGTAAACACTGTCATCTTGACTTAGATGGTGGTGATAGGGATTCAAAAGTAGACGGTAGGAAGGAGCTGATTGGCCAAATATATTAGCACAATCCAACCAAGACGTTTAGAGCCTTACAGTATGGGGAACTTGAAACAGGTTAAATTTTCTTTTTTTAATGAGACAGGGTCTTGCTGTGTCACCCAGGCTGGAGTGTGGTGATGCAATCTTGGCTCACTGCAACCTCTGCCTTCTGGGCTCAAGCCATCCTCCCACCTAAGCCTCTTCAGTAGCTAGGACTACAGGTGTGTGCTACCATACCAGTTAATTTTTGTATCTTTTGTAGAGACAAGGTTTCACCATGTTGCCCAGGCTGGTCTCAAACTCCTGGGCTTAAGCGGTTGGCCCACTTTGGCCTCCCAAATTGCTGGCATTACAGGCATGAGCCACCATACCCAGCCTAGTAAGAATTTTTTAGTCTACTATCTTATACAAAATTTTACTAATCTCTAATAATTTAATTTCATTCAAAAAAGTTCAGACATCTGTGGTGTTTAAGAAACAATCTAGGCTGGGTGCAGTGGCTCACATCTGTAATCCTAGCACTTTGGGAGGCTGAGGTAGGTTGATCACCTGAGGTCAGGAGTTCCAGACAAGGCTGGCCAACATGGTGAAACCCTGTCTGTACTAAAATACAAAAATTAGCCAGGCGTGGTAGCAGGTGCCTGTAGTCCCAGCTACTCAGGGGACTGAAATGGGAGAATCACCTGAACCCGGGAGATGGTGGTTGCAGTGAGCCGAGATCGTGCGACTGCACACTGCAGCCTGGGCAGCTGAGAGAGAAAGAAAAGGAAGGAAGGGAGGGAGGGAGGGAGGGAAAGGAAGGAAGGAGGAAGAAGGAAGGAAGGAAGGAGGAAGAAGGAGGGGGAGGGAGGGAGGGGAGGGAGGGAGGGAGGGAGGAAGGAAGAAGGAAGGAGGGGGAAGGAAGGGGAAAAAGAGAGAGAGAGAAGAAAGAAGAAGAAAGAAGAAAGAAAGAAAGAAGAAAGAAAGAAAGAAAGAAAGAAAGGAAAGAAAGACAGACCAGACAGAAAGAAAGAAAGAAAGAAAGAAAGAAGAGAGAAAGAAAAAGAGGAAACAGAAAGGAAGAAGAAGGAAGGAAGGAAGAAGGAAGGAAGGAAGGAAGGAGGAAAGAGAAAGAAGAAGAAGAAAAGAAAGAATCTAATATAAATACTAGGTAGGCCAGAAGAAAACATCCTAACATCTACTTTTATTTTTTATTTAATTTTTTTTTTATAGCAAACATTGCCTGACAACTAACATCTACTTTTAGATAAAAGCACTTTTATAATTAAGTAAGGGGCTAACACTAAATATTAGACCACATCAAGAAACCCAAGAGCATATCCTTATATTGCATATACTGCTCATATGAGTGAAGATTTTTCAAGAAAAAATACCTTGGCCGAGCACGGTGGCTCAAGCCTGTAATTCCAGCACTTTGGGAGGTCAAGGCAGGCAGATCACCTGAGGTCAGGATCAAGACCAGCCTGGCCAACATGGAGAAACCTCGTCTCTACTAAAAATACAAAAATTAGCTGGCCTTGTTGGCTCATGCTTGTAATCCCAGCTATTCAGGAGGCTGAGGCACAAGAATTGCTTGAACCTGGGAGGTGGAGGCTACGGTGAGTCAAGGTCCTCCTACTGTACTCCAACCTGGGGGACAGAGTGAGATTCTGTCTCAAAAAAACAAAACAAAACAAAAAAACCTTGCATAAGTTTTTGTGAATTACTGTGGATTTCAATCTACTGTTATACCAATATTAAAAATTACAGACTTATGTGTTTACTGAATAAGCACTAAAGGATATAATCAAATACAGTTTCTTGTCTTGACTGTCTTCTTAAAATTTATTTAGTGGGGAAAAATTTTCCTTTGCCACTAGACCACTTCAGCAGGCCCATTTGATTGTTTTGGTCAGTGTTAAATAAAGGAAAGCTTATGGTCACTTTAGGTAACAAACCAATCTCCACTAGGTAATCAAATGTTTTCCCCAGCCCCAGGGAACCTGGGAAGGGATTGAATCAGCTGCTTCTCTTCTCTTCCACAACTTTCACCATCACTAGCTGTGGGATCTTTCCAAAGTAGGCATGGGAGACAGGGAGGCTGGGGAAGGAAGGCAAAGAGATGCCAACATGGGCCTTCCTGCCAAAACACCTGTCTGCTGATGTTTGAAGCTAACTCTTTTTTCTCAGATGCACTTTCATGGGTTATTCAGAGTCTCACCTCTGGTCATAGCTCCACTTACTTGGATAATTCATTCTTCTCCTGGCTTTTTGGCTGTCATTCAAAAGACTCACCACTGGAACCTCACTGCCCTTTCAGGCATCTATTCGGACAGGAGTCCAACTCCAAGCTATCCCTCTCCTCCACTAGGCCCACCTCTAATCTGCAGGAAATACATTTCCTTTGCCCTGACAAAGGCTGGAGTGTAGGCAAATTCAACACAGCCACCATTATAGTATAGTTCTTTCTGTGGGAACAGTAAGCCAGCCACAGTTCTCTCCTTGTTGGGTATCTCAGAGAGTCAGACCCTGGTCCTCTGTTCCCCGCAACTGGGGGGAATCCTTTAAATCTCTGAAGTCGTCCCTCTCAAGCCCCTCTCACTCGATACCAAGTGAGAGAACAATGGGAGATACCAAGTAAGAGAACAAGTGAGAGTAACCTCCACTTACACCATGGTGGAGGGGACACAGCACCGTTTTCTCAGGAGTCCTCATAAAATGCTATTCCTGACCCATAGTATCCTTCTTAATGGGTTTTAGAGCCTTTAACTGGTTTGAAAACCTACTTTAAAAAGCCACATAAAATATCTCACTTTTGAAATTCACTCTATTGTACTGTAGTGCCTACACTGAAATTCTAATAGATTTTGCTACAATAATAATTGGCAATAGATGAAGTTGGGTCTGTCTTCTGATCAAATTCAAGAATAAATTAATTATCGGATTAGTTATTACCTGCTATTGCACACTCACAATATTTCTAGTTTTTGTCAAGTTTTAACATGGCATCTAAATAATCCAAAGTCTTATGACCTATGATATATATGTCACAAAAATAAAATAGACTGTTGTTCTCTTTCACCCCTTCCAAGTCTGACTATTACCACTATTATAATAATAAAGACTCAGTAGAGCTAGCTGTTGTACTGATAATATATTTGTTGCGCTCAGAAGATTATTTCATTTAATCTCCAGAATTCTATAAGGTAGTACTTCTATTAAGTTCGTTTAACAATTGGGAAACTGAAGTACATAGTTACTGTAATATATCCAGCATGGTAAAATTTTTATCTTAAAAATGCAAACAGCCAGGTGTGGTGGTTCATGCCTGTAATCCCAGCACTTTGGGAGCCCAAGGCCGGTGGATCACCTGAGGTCAGGAGTTCAAACCAGCCTGGCCAATGGCCAACAGGGTAAAACCTCGTCTCTACTGAAAGTACAAAAATTAGCTGGGTGTGGTGGCAGGTGCCTGTAATCCCAGCTATTTGGGAGGCTGAGTAACGAGAATCGCTTGAACCTGGGAGGTGAAGGTTGCAGTGAGCTAAGATTGCGCCACTGCACTCCAGCCTGGGCAACAGAGTAAGACTCCGTCTCAGGGAAAAAAAAAAAGCATTAAACCAGACCAGGAACAGTGGCATATAAGTATAATCCCAGCACTTTGGGAGGCTGAGGTAGGAGGATTACTTGAAGCCAGGAGTTCAAGCCCAGTGTGGGCAACAAAGCAAGAACCCATCTCTACAAAAAAAAAATACTTTAGAAACTAGCTGGGCATGGCAGCAAACAACAGTAGTCCCAGCTACTCGGGAGGCTGGGACTCCTGGGAGGCAGGGAGGCAGGAGACTCCCTGGAGCCCAGGAGTTTGAGGCTGCAGTAAGGTATGATGGTGCCACTGCACTCCAGCCTGGGCAACAGAGCAAGACCTTCTCTCTCAATAAATAAATAAATAAATAAATAAATAAATAAATAAATAAATAAATAGCAATCGAGCCCTACTCCCTCTATGTTCTTCTACAAAACACCCAGACAGGACTTCCGAATTGTGCCCCCAAGGATCCCTCCTCGAAAGTTGACAGTCGATTTGCAGACCAAAGCATGCCCCCACAGAACTATCCACAGGGTCATCTCAGAGCTCATGCCCACTAGGAGGGCATGTTGAAAGCACGCCCACTTGGCCACTTTTACAACCTACTTCTGCCCAAGAAGGTGCCAGCTCGGATACCTGCCCAGGAGCAGAGGGACCCTTGCCCTTGCTCATTTCCTCCCCTACCTTATAAAAATGCCCACTTTTTGCTCCAAAGGTGAAGTGGCACACTTAGGCAGGAGGCTTTGTCCCTCTTCCTCTAAGCTAGTTTTGAAACAAATACACTTCTTTGTATCAGAACTTGCTCTTGTTAATTGGACTCTACATGCAGTGACCAACTAACCTGCTTTTCAATTACACTATTAAAATGTTAGTGTTCTTTAATGTTCTAGGTTCTATCCTAGGCTGTCGGGAATATAAAAACAAATAAGAGATTTCTCTACCTTCCAAAAATGTTCAGTCTAGTAATAACATATGCAAAAGTGGTCTGATCAGAACACCAGATAGAATGTCCTGTGTCTTAAGAGACATAGATGCCAAAAATGTATAAGATGTGCTTGTATAACTCTTATTTGAATATGTGTGTATGTTTGACATCAGAGAGACACATCCAAGAAGACATGTTAAGAAATCTTTTTACAGAAAAATACCAGGAAGCTTTTCAATTTCCCTGTCTAGATCCTATTTGTTTGCTACTCCATTCTGAGAAAAAATCCCAAGGCTCTAAATGTATGACAAAAGCAGGATGCAAATCACTCAAAGTGGTTAGGTTTGATATTTAAGAAGATTTTCCTGCATGCCAAATAAAGCAAAGGTGTTGTAATTATGCAGATGTAAATGACTGCAAGGGCAACGTGTTTACAAATGAAAATACCCAAAGGGAAGATTTACTGTAGTTAAAGGTTGATAAATAGTTTTTTGCCCTTTGGTAGTTCCATCCTGCATTTCCACTCCATCTTGGCCTCTTTCAAGATATCTATGCTCTGTAATAATCAATATTGGTCTAATAGCCTTAAATTATATAAAATAATTGTATGCAAAACTGAGATTAAAATGCAATATGTTAATATTATTGAGCAGAGTCCCAGTAACTCCTGGAGCATGAAACTATCTGGCAGCTACACAAAAACTCAGGAATGGGTAGACTGTACTCTTGCTTTGACCATTTTATTGCCATCCTAAAGGTTATTTGGTAGTTATATTGCACTTAGGAGTGGCTTTAAAAATATTTGCTAATCGGCTGGGCACAGTGGCTCACACTTGTAATCCCAGCACTTTGGGAGGCCGAGGTGGGCAGATCACGAGGTCAGAAGATCGCGATCATCCTCACTAACACAGTGAAACTCTGTCTCTACTAAACCCCGTCTCTACTAAAAATACAAATCTATCTATCTATATATATTAGCTGGGCGTGGTGGCGGGCACCTGTAGTCCCAGCTAATTGGGAGGCTGAGGCAAGAAAATGGCGTGAATCCGGGAGGCAGAGCTTGCAGTGAGCCCAGATCGCACCACTGCACTCCAGCCTGGGTGACACAGTGAGACTCCATCGAAAAAAAAAAAGAAGTTGCTAATCAACTTCTGTTTATGGCATTGGAATAAAGTGGTCATGCAAACCCTACTACAGATAACTATTATTAAATCTGAGCTAAACAAAACTAAACATACTGGAAAATATCTTAAAAACTGATAGAAATTGGGGGAGAGTTTGAAAAGCTACAGTTGCAAGAAGAATTACAAAGTTGTGGGCTTTCTAGAGGGCCAATAAAATGTGCAGATGCTCAGTAGACTGAACAGAAGTCAGAATAAAGAAAGGCAGCATCTGAAAATTGTAAGAACTAAGCAGAGATATCAGCTGCCGCACACCAAAGTGAGACAGGATTTGCAATGTGAGCAAGCTATCTGCTAGGAACAAAAACTCAATAATCCTTGGATTAACACAGTAGAATCAGAGTTATTCCAAAAGATTATCTACACGTTCAAGTTTCAACCAAAATTATGAGGCATGCAAACAAACAGGCAATCAAAAAAATAGACTGTGAATGGGCTCAGCTGTTGTATTTAGCAAACAAAGATTTCAAAGTTTCTATTATAAATATGTTAGATGAATTAGAAAATAATATTTTTCAAAGAATTTAAGATAAGAAGTGATCTTACTTAGTGAAGAGATAGGGAATCTCAACAACAAAATGTAAACTATAAAAAAAAGAGAAAATTCTAGAGATGAAAAGTATGTATCTAAAGATTGGGTAATTTCTGTTTTCAAAGTTCCCAGACCTTTCTTATCTTTCATCTCCAATCTGCTAAGTGAACCTATTGAATGTATTTTCCAGTCATACTTTTGAAGTATATTGGTATCTTTCCTCTGTAATAACTCAATATTGGTCTAATAGCCTAAATTATATAATAATAATATGCAAAACTGATATTAAAATGCAAAATATTATTTACCAAAGTCCCAATAATTCCTGGGGCATGAAGCTGTCTGGAAACTATACAAGAATTCAGGAGTGGATAGACTGTACTCTTGCCTTGACCATTTTATTGCCATCCTAAAGGTTATTCGGTAGTTATATTTTACTTGAGAGTGGCTTTTAAAATATTTGTTAATCAACCTATGTTTATGGCATTGGAATAAAGTGGTCACACAAACCCTACTACAGATAACTACTGAATGCATTTTTCAGTCACACTTTTAAAGGATGAAGTACTGGAGATAGAAAATACCCAATCTAAAGACAGCTAGCCTTTTCTCACATTGCAAATCCTGTCTCATTGTAAGAGAATAATATTAAACAAAATTAACTAAGTCTTAGAGACCTATGGATCTCTAGGAAAAAAATGTGAGTCTTTCTGAAGAAATGATGGGGCTGGACACAGTGGCTCATACTTATATATTTTGGGAGGCCAAGGCCGGAGGATCACTTGAGCCCAGATACTCAAGACCAGCCTGAGCAAAATAGTGAGACCTCATCTTTACAGGAAAAAAAAAAAGCTAGGTGTGATGATAGCATGCACCACCTGTGGTCCCAACTACTCTGGAAGCCAAGGGGAGGATCACTTGAGCCTGGGAGGTTGAGGCTTCAGTGAGCTACGATTGTGCCGCTGCACTCCAGCCTGGATGACAGAGGAAGACACTGTAAAAAGCAAACAAATAAAAAGAAATAACAGCCCAAAATAAAATTGCAAATTGTGTGAAAACTTTAACGTGTAGATCCAAGAAGTTCAAAGACCACCCCCAGCAGGATAAACACTAAGAAAACAATTCCTAAGCTCATCAGAGTCAAACTGCTGAATGCCAAAAAGAAAATTCTGAAAGCAGAGAAAAATAATATATTATATCTAGAGAGAACAATTATATCATTAACAGGTGGCCCCTTGTAAATAATAAGGGACAGAAGACATTGGAACTTTCATATTGATAGTGCTGAAAGTGAGGGAAAATAACCAATAATTCTATATCCAGCCTTTTGAAGTAGCCTTCAAAAATGAAAGCAAAATAAAGATTTTTTAAATGGAGAGAATTTGTCACTAGGAAATTTACACTACAAGAATGTTAAATAAAGTTCTTCAGGCTGAAGGGAAATGACACTACTGGCAACTTGGGTCCAAAGGAAGGATTAACACACACACACGCACTTTTCCTCATAATTTGTTTACGAGGATAACTTTAAATTACTGTTTAAACAAAAACTGTAACACTATATGCAGATGTTATAATAAATAAATAAGTGAAAATAACAGCATTAAAGATGGATGTAAATAGGTAAATACTGTAATAAGGCTCCTGTATTTTACCTGAATTCTGTATTAACTTAAAATAGATTCGGATGACTTAAAGATGCATATTGTAATACTCAAAGAAAGCACTAAAAAATTATGCACAGAGATACAGCTAGAAAGCCAATCAATTAATTAAAATTGATTACTAAAAATTATTTGATTAATGCAAAGGCAGGCAGAAAAGAAAGAACAGAAGAACAACAGGTAGATGAGACAAATAGAAAACAAATAGCAAAATGGCAGACCTAAATGATATGGCCATATCAATTATTATATTAAATACAAATTGACCTAAATGTCATTAAATTTAAAAAGACCTAAATTGATATGGCCATATCATTTTTTTCTTTTGAGATGGAGTCTTGCTCTGTCACCCAAGCTGGAGTGCAGTGGTGCAATCTCAGCTCACTGCAACCTCCACCTCCTGGGTTCAAGTGATTCTCCTGCCTCGGCCTCTTGAGTAGCTGGGATTACAGGCACATGCCACTGCACCCAGCTAATTTTTGTATTTTTAATAGAGATTGGATTTCACCATGTTGGCCAGGCTGGTCTCAAACTCCTGACCTCAAGTAATCCACCCACCTCGGCTTCCCAAAGTGCTGGGACTAGAGGCATGAACCACCGTGCCTGGCCTCAATTTTTACATTAAATAAAAATAGACTAAAGACTCTAATCAAATGGCAAAGATTGTCTGACTGGATAAAGACACAAGAACTAATTATATTCTGTTTAGAGATATATTTTAAATTCAAAGGCAAATAAGTTAAAAATAAAAAGATGGAAAAAGATATCACATGTGAACAGTAGGCCTAAAAGCCTAAGGTGGCTATACTAATATTAGACAAGACAGACTTTGAGACAAGAAATATTACTAGAAATGAAGAGGAATACTTCACAGTGGTAAAAGTGTCAAGGCATCAGGAAACTATAAGAATTATAAATGTAATATACCTAATAACAGAGCTTTAAAAATATAGGAAGCAATGAAATTTGATCCCTACCTTACACCATATAAAACATCACCTCAAAATGGATCATAGAACTTAAATGTAAAACTGAAAACCATAAAACTTCTAGAAGAAAATATTGGAATCCAGGCGTGATGGCTCACAACTGTAATCTCAGTCTCAGGGCTCATCCAGGATCCCTGAAGGGTGAGTAAATGCGGATCTAAACTCTTTCACTTCCATTTCCAAGGCTTCTTGTCCTCAGACTTTGTGCTGAAGGCGGATGAAGCACCAAACCTCTGGTGAGCCAATTAAGAGTGACTGGTGCAGATACAGAAGACAGGATGCCAGAGAGGACCCCAACACCCACCCTTCACCCCATTGCTCTCAAGGGTTGGGAGTGTCAACCTCGTTCTAATCCAGTTTTTTCTACCACACTTTCCTTCTTTTTGGGGGGTCTGTCATGGCACCTATCTCTTCTTTTACAATGTTAAGAGTGTTGCTGCAAACTACAGAGATATTACTGGGTAGAATGAGCATTTGGCCCAGCCATCAGATAAGCAATTCAGAACAATGCAGTTTCCATCTGTTCTTAGAGGCAAGGAGGATATAGGGATTAGAAGTGTCTTTTTTTTTCCCCTGTTGAAGGAACTCATTTGCATACAGCAAGCAGTTTTTCCCCCAGGCACTTCCCCCTTCTTGTACTTAAGCTGTTCTTTTGTCTTTTCTCCACAACATCAGGAGTTAAACACAGCCCTGTGAATACAGGGAGCTTTTCTATGCAAGGGTTTTCTTTTGTCCTTTTGGAAGGTATCTTACTAGGCCAGGACCCAAATTCATGGGACTCCCTAACTTAATGAGTCCGTGCACCCTCCTGAGGCACCTTTTTGTCCCAAACTCAATTTCAAGCTTCAGGTTGAAGCCCTAGAAATAAAAACTGGATCTGAGGGATCGAGAAGCAGATGGCAATGAAAGTCAAGGGACACAGCACTGTGAGTAGGACTAATTCCTGCCAATTAAACCCCTGCTTCATGGAAGGAGGTCATGCTTTTATCTATGGCATAGATGAGGTCTAGGAAACTCAAAGATTACTGACAGCAGGGAGGATAGGCAGTGCGTAGCTGAGTACAGATAATTCCTACCCTCTAGGCCTCCCTGTTCCACATGGGTGAAAGTCGTGTTGGCACCCATGGGCAGCACCTGCCGAGGTCACCAGGACTCAGAGATACAAAGATGGAAGAAAGAAAGGGGACACCTTTTCTTTCTCCTCCTCATGTACCCTAGGTATATGCTGGGAGGAGAAAGGAACTAAAAGATGCCTTTTCCCCCTCTTTCCAGATGGGTAACCAGCCATCTTCAGTCTGTACTTCTTTTGAATGCATCCTGAATCACTGGGACTCCTTTGAATAAATGTCTTCTTTTTCATCTTCTGTCTTCTCTTCATGGATGGATAATTGGGTCCCTGTACCACAGGATACTGCCCTTGGATGCATCCCCCAAACTGTGAAAAGTTTAATTTCCCCAAACCTTAAACTACTTGGCTTAAAATTGAACTGGGAAGGGAACCCAGAAGCCCGACATGCCAGGAAAAGAGTAAAAGTTCTTACCATTCAGACTTCTGGCCTCTTTCTCCCTGTGCAAACCAGTAAAAGGAAGGATAAAAATCACTGTTTACTCTTCTGTAAAGTTTTAATTAATGGAAAAAAGGATTTGTGAGGCTAATCTTAAGCTGTAGCCAATCTGGTATGCTTTGTGCATCTTTCTGTATAGTTCTGTCATAAGGAGTAAGACAGGATAGAACACGGATCTAGGACGCCATAAGCCCACTGTTCAAGCCAGCCCTGCAAACTGGTCAGTTACAAACTTGGCTACAGGTCTCTGAAGGAAAAATACTGAATAAGGTCTCCATCTTGTTTTATGCCCTTGGGAGCTTGACCTTGTAACCACATGGCAGTACTTTCTTTTGGTCTCTGCCATTTTCCAACGGCAGCCCAGGTTCCATCCTGGCTTAGGGAATGAGTACTTTCTGGCTAACATCTGTGTGACTTTTATCATTTGTTGATTCTCTTTCCCTCCATGAACAACTTCTAGCTTCCTTTCTGAAATCTTCCTTTCTCTGAGTTATCTTAAAAGATTCTAGATTTTGTAAAAACTGCTTACCACCTCTTTGAAAATACCTTGTATACAGGTGGTTAAGTCACAACCTTACTTAAGTCTTGTTGGTTTCACCTGTCAGGTTACTTTTGAAAAAGTTCAAAAGTCAGAAATATTGGCCACTTGGTGAGGCTAAAGTTGGGTAACAAGGGATTTAAAATGATTTTTTTTTTCTTTTCAGACAGAGTCTCACTCTGTCGCCCAGGCTAGAGTGCAGTGGCACGATCTCGGCTCACTGCAAGCTCCACCTCCTGGGTTCACGCCATTCTCCTGCCTCAGCCTTCCGAGTAGCTGGGACTACAGGCGCCCGCCACCACGCCCAGCTAATTTTTTGTATTTTTAGTAGAGACGGGGTTTCACCATGTTAGCCAGGATGGTCTCAATCTCCTGACCTCATGATCCACCTGCCTCGGCCTCCCAAAGTGCTGGGATTACAGGTGGATTTTTTAAAATAAGAGCACTGTGGTCAAAAGTCAGTTTAATTAAAAGTGGATATCCAAGCTATAGGCGTATTTAAAAGGCCTTTATGTTTTTCTCTTCTTACATCTTGTTTTGCTGGAAAAAGATTTTCTTTCTCAGTCAACTGAATTACTTTTCTCCATTTTTGTGTTGCCACTCTTAATGCATGCATGAGAGGCCCTAAGATAACTTCTGATAGCCTGGGACTCCCTGGAAAAAATGGAAGAGGCACCACTGACCCCGTTTTAGAAAAAAAACTCTGTTTTCCTCATGAAACTCCAATAATTAAAAGCAGATAAATTCATCTCAAAATCTGTTTTTGTCTTCCAGCTATAACTGTTTATTAGGCTCTAGAAACTGCATGCTTTCCTAGTCCTGCTCTTGAAGGGCTCTATCCTGAGGTCAGTAATCTAATTAGGAGATTGGCCAATGAAAAATCTTACAACTACTGGATCCTCTGTCTGTGTAGTTATATATGTGTAACATATGCGATGTTTGTATAAAAAAGAACTCTAATTAATTGGCTTAGAGAAAAATAAGCACTTAGCTCAAATATTTTTTGAAGGAAAAATAAAAGCTGTAATACCTTTTAGTTCACA
>NW_016812891.1:136817-143186 GCF_001698545.2 Rhinopithecus bieti | reverse complement strand
GACGAGTTTTCACCATGTTAGCCAGGTTGGTCTTGAACTCTTGACCTCAGGTGATCCACCTGCCTTGGCCTCCCAAAGTGCTGGGATTACAGGTGTGAGGCACTGCACCCAGCCTGCTTCTTCTGCTTTTGAAAATTGTTCACCTTGCTTGCTTTACAGTTTCGTAACGCCATATTACCAATAGCACACCAGAGTGGCTACAGCTTAAGCTACAATTGGTAGCACATAATTAAAATAACTTACCAGGCTTTACATTAAAATTAAAAATTGCTAAGGTTTACCATTATACCATGTAATTGAGACTACTGAAAACAGATTTATATCAAGGTGTGTGAGGAAAGTAAAATGTGTTTTTAGTAAAGGATTATAAGAAGGCATGGGAATGTAAATTTTTGTCTAGTTTAGAGGATTAAATAATTGTTTTAAGTTGGATAAGATAAAGTCGAAGGTTTAAACAAGTTGTGGAAGGTCTGTAAACATTAATCTTGCAAAAGAAATTCTGTGTGTGAACATACTGACTAAATTCAAAAGGGTATTACATGGTTTTTCTGTAAATTGAACATTAGAATAAAAGCACAACAAGGTTTTCTTAAGGCACTGACCTACTCTTTAACAAAAATTTGTAAAGGTTTATAAGAATCTTACCGCATGGTCAAACTGGTTAAGATTGGACAGAATTATCTAAAGATTTCATCAAAAAATAAAGGGTGTGGGAGAGACCAGAGACGTATTGTTTGGAAAGCTGTCTTCACTCTTAATGAGTAAAGGTTTTACATTTTTTAAAATTTTGAGTCATCATTTTGGCTAAATAAATGACTTATGGTAATATGCAATTGTATTTCATAATATAAAGTGTTTTAAACCTCCAATGTATTTAACAGGCTTCCCAAAATCAAACTTCAGTTTCAAGGTTGTCTTTTCTGACATATTACTTTTGAATACTACAGAGGGCTCCTGGATTATTCAAAAAGAGAGGTAAACAGGATTAACTGACATGTTTAGTTATGTGGGATTGCCAAAATAAAAATAATGTTTAATCTTCTTCAGGTTATATTTTAGTGAAAAATACTAACATATGTTCCAACACTGTATATGGTTTCTAAAATTCTAATGTCTGAGTATATGCTATCAATCATAATTAAGATTATTATGTTGTTATTGTAAACCACAGAAATAACCAAATTTCTTTGTCAATCACGGTTTTGACTGTGATTACCCAAAGACATTTTGTGATTCACAGACAATTGTCTTATTTTGATCCTTTTCAAAAGATGGTTTATAATCAGCTCTAGGACTTTGACAGGTGGTCTCAAATGCAAGTTTCTGATAACTTTGGAGATTGTGATATTGGAATAGAGGGAAAATGTACAGGACTCATGAAGAGCTGAAATGTTTGTGAATATCAAGCAGAACAAGAGTTAACAGAATGTACTGAACTAATAGAAAGCTGAAGTAATCTTTTTTGCTTAAAACATTGTTGATCCTTATTGTTTTTCAGAGTCAAGGAAACTTTTATGTTGAACTATCTACAGCTTTTAACAATTGAGTAAGCTATACTCCAGTGAACAAAATTTGGAGCACATTTATTTCCTTCTGTCTGGTTTCCCCAGAAGTTGGAAACTATGTGTGAGTATTCTTAATTTGCAGCAATACAGTTATTTGCATCAGTGCAATAAGAATCCATTTTCTTTTGCAACAGGACACAATTGGAGAAACTGGTTGTTTTACCAAGGCTTTGACTAGAAGGGTGTGCTTACCTTTAAGAAATCAAGTTTGACTTGCAGAACCAATAAAAGCCCCTTGGGAAAACTGGTCTCATACTTTGTCTTCTACACAGTCCCTGTACAGGGTTTCTAACCTGTGGTGAGTAAAGAACATCACATTCTAATAGGCCCAGGAAACCCATGTTATCTTGGGACCTCAAGAAGAGAGGAATTTACCCAACTCACAGGTATTTGAGGATACAAACCCATGGCTGGGCTCAGCTTTAAAAGGTCTTATCTGAAATTCCTTGTGGAACAGAGTTCCATCAAAGCCAATTTTAGAAGCCTGTGTGAAAAATAATTATTCTTGCTGTACTTTATGCAAATAACCAGGCCAAATATAAGACTAAAGTTTATTCTGCACACAACTCAGTCCTATCATGATTTGTTTTAACAAAATGAGGACTGGAGAGAGAAAATTATGTTTCAAAATTATCATACACTTGTTATTGAATTCTAGTCTCATTAGTTGTNTTTTAAGTTTTGTCTGCATTTTAGACTAACCCTGCTTATTTCTGTGAACCAACCAGTGATCATCAGCTGCAGCTCAGAAGAAACAAAAGGGATGGGTGATGTAAAAATCTGGATCAATATTCTAGTTCTGGGCAATTATCCTGCAAAGCTTGCCAGGTGATAGGAGTAAATAGGGTGCCCATAACCTGGAGGTTTCTTTGTTTGGGAAAATAAGACCAAAGAAGCTGACCAAAGCCAAGACTCATGCACCCAAATCTTAACAGGCATAACTATAGCCACCTGTTATCTGGGCATGTTGGTAGCCGTGGGATTTTTGAGCTGTCCTTACCCCCTTATTTTGTTTTGATACATGTCTTCTAATAATCTGGTTTGTCTTTTCTCATTTTCAGGTCGTCAAACTCCAGTCATGCAACTGGAGCCTCAGTCGATGGCTCTCTTTTACTGGGGACCCTAAGATAGGCCTCTGAGGGAGATCTGACTGCCATTTTCCCAAAACAGCATCCCTGTCAGCAGGAAGCAGCTAGTATCAGTCATCATCCCTATTCTAATGGCAGTTAGATGTACCTCTTCAGAGGGGAGAATTGATAACAGCAGGAGGTAGACAAATGCCTAGGCAGACAGGAGTGTAGGAACGGGTCCCTGGTGAAACCTGGCCTTCAAGGTGAAGACAGTTTAAAGCCTAGCTACAAGTCTCAGGTAAATCCATGGACTGGATTGAGAACCTGTCTTCCCATTTGGCAGTGCTTTCCTCTGATTGATCCCCACCCTTCACCTATTTTACACATACCTATCCTTTCTTTTCTTTTCTTTTCTTTTTTTTTTTTTTTTTTTGAGACAGAGTCTTGCTATGTCAGCCAGGCAGAAGTGCCATGGTGCAATCTTGGCTCACTGCAACCTCTGCCTCCCAAGTTCAAGCAATTCTCCTGCCTCAGCCTCCCAAGTAGTTGGGACTACAGGTATGTGCCACCACACCCTGCTAATTTTTGTATTTTTAGTACAGATGGGGTTTCACCATGTTAGTCAGGCTTGTTTCAAACTCCTGACCTCAGGTGATCCGCCTACCTTGGCCTCCCAAAGTGCTGGGATTACAGGCATGAGCCACCATGCCAGGCTACATACCTACCCTTTCCTAACTGGTTTTCTACACTATCGTGCCCACCTTTGAGTGTTGTCTTCACTTTAACCTTCATTGCATACTCACAAACCAATCTGTACGTACTCCCCATTCTGAGTCCATAAAAAGCCCCAGACCCAGACACACATACGCAGAGAGAAACCACCTGACTGTGGGGGTGAGGGACCACCCCCTGCGTCCCCTCTCTGCTGAGAGCTGTTCCATCACTCAGTAAAATTCTTCTCCACCCATCCTCACACTTCAAATTGCCAGCATATCCTCCTTCTTTTTAGATGTGTGGCAAGAGCTCAGGATACCACAGGTGGACCAAGTGAGTGGGGTGCCTCAGCCCATGGCCGAGTGAGTACCTGGTTGGCAAAGTAGCTGAGAAAAATCCTGTGTTACCAGCACTTTGGGAGGCTGAGTTGGGCAGATCGCCTGAGGTTAGGAGTTGAAGACCAGCCTTCCCAACATGGTGAAACCCTGTCTCTACTAAAAAAAATACAAAAATTAGCTGAGCATGGTGGCACACACCTGTAATCTCAGTTACTCAGGAGGCTGAAGCACAAGAATCACTTGAACCCAGGAGGTGGAGGTTGCAGTGAGCCAAGATAGAACCACTGCACTCCAGCCTGGGCGACAGAGTGAGACTCTGTCTCAAATAAAAGAAGAAAATATTGGAGAAAATCTTTGTGATTTTAGTTTAGGCAAAGATTTCTTAGATATAACATCAAAAACCTAAATGCCCATACAAGAAATCCATTCAAGAAAATGTTGATAAACTAAACTTCGTCAAAACTAAGAACTTCTCTTTGAAAGACACTGCTAAGAAAGTAAAAAGACAAGCCACAAACTGAGAGAGAAGATTTGCAAATTACATATCCAGTAAAGAACTTGTATATAAATTACATACAGAATTTTCAGAACTCAATATAAACCAAGCAACTCAATTTTAAAAATGGGCAAAAAATTTGAACTTTACAGAAAAGATATATAAATGGAAAATATGCATATGACACCCAATATCATTAGTCATCAGGGAACTGTCAACTAAAACAATGAAAAACCACACACATAGGATATCTAAAAATGACTAATCATACCAAGCGTTGGTGAGGATGTACAGCAACATGAACTTTCACATATTGCTACTGGGAATATAAAACAGTACAAACACTTTGGAAAGCAGTTCAGGACTGTCTTAAAAAGTTTAACATAAACCTACCATATGACCCAGCTATTCCTCCATTCCCAGGGGGCTCCCAGCCCTCGAGCCTAAGAGAAACCAAAGCATATGCCTATACAAAAACCTATATACAAATGTTTATAGCTGCTTTATTTCTAAAAGTAAAAAAAAAAAAAAAAACCCCAGGAAGAACCCAAATATCTATAAATAAGTGATTAGATAAACAAATTATGGTATATCTATGTAATGGTATACACAGCAATAAATAAGAGTGAACTATTGATAAATACAACAACATGTACATGCACCACATTCTAGTAATTCTACCCCCAGGTATGTACTCCAGAGAAATTTTGCACATGTGCACAAGGAGAAATGAGTAAGGATGTTCACAGAAGCATCTGTAATAGTAAAAATCTGGAAATAACCTAAATTGCCCATCGGCAGTAAAATGAATGAAACAATGTTACTGTTGGTATTAACATACAATGGATAGATTCACACATTTGTAGTCATAGCATAAAACATGATGTGAATAACTAAAGTAAATTTGGAATAGTGACTACCTGTGGGAAAGTGTGCACGAAGGGGATTAGGAATGGAGAAGTGTACACAGGGGACCACAGCTGGGCCTGTGATGTTTACATCCTTTTTTTTTTTTTTTTTTTTTTTGAGTCAGGGTCTTGCTTTGTCACCCAGACTGGAGTGCAGTGTGCAGTGGCAGGATCACAGCTCACTATAGCCTCTGGTCAATTGATCCTGCTACCTCAGGCTCACGAGTAACTGGAACTACAGGTGCATGCCACCACACCTAACTATTGTTTGTAGAGATGAGGTTTTGCCTTATAGCCCAGGCTGGTCTCTAACTCCTGGATTCAAGTGATCTGCCCTCCTTGGCCTCCCAAAGTGTTGACATTATAGGCATGAGCCACCATGACTGGCCTACATCTTTTCAAAATTGAGCATGTTAGGATCTGAGTAAAGAGTAGTGGATATGTAGAAAATACATTTGTTATGTTACTCTCTAGATTTTTGTTTGTTTAAAATATTGAATAAATACAAAAAAATACTGAAGTTAATTTGCATATCTTCAAAATGTTATTTAGAGCAGGGGTCCCCAGCCCCGGAGTCTGTTAGGAACACAGCAGGAGATGAGTGGCAGGTGAGCCAGCATTACCAGCTGAGCTCCACCTCCTGTCAGATCAGCACAGCATTCGATTCTCATAGGAGCACAAACCCTATTGTGAACTGCGCATGCAGGGGATCTAGGTTACACACTCCTTATGATAATCTAATGCCTGACGATCTGAGATAGAACAGTTTTATCCTGAAACCATCTCCCACCCCATTCGTCAAAAAATTGTCCTCCATGAAACCAGTCCCTAGTGCCAAAAAGTTTGGGACTGCCGATCTAGAAGAGGTAAAATCACTTTACCAGAAAAAAGCTAAAAATAGGGAAAATGTGCACTGTAATTGTCATGTCAGAAAAGCAAATTTTTAAAATAAATAAATATTAATAATAGGGAAATAATCTCAAACTCTTTTCATTATAAAGCTCACTTTAAAAATGACAGACTATTTTTGCAAAAATAATCTTAAAATCCAAACATCCCATTCCTCTGAAATTAAAACTTCTCTTCACATTATATTATTAATAGTTCTTTTAAAACATCAAATAAAAATACAACAGAATAGCTCTCTGTTATCCCCTCTCATTTCTGCATACTGATAGCATTTCATGATGCTTTCAAATAAGACAGTCATCTTTCTTGGCTATAAGCCAACATTAGCAACTGGGCTCACAGTGCTTCTCCTTTTTTTTTTTTTTTTTT
>NW_016812891.1:120088-136641 GCF_001698545.2 Rhinopithecus bieti | reverse complement strand
ACAGACTATTTTGCAAAATAATCTTAAAATCCAAACATCCCATTCCTCTGAAATTAAAACTTCTCTTCACATTATATTTTAATAGTTCTTTTAAAACATCAAATAAAATACAACAGAATAGCTCTCTGTTATCCCCTCTCATTTCTGCATACTGATAGCATTTCATGATGCTTTCAAATAAGACAGTCATCTTTCTTGGCTATAAGCCAACATTAGCAACTGGGCTCACAGTGCTTCTCCTTTTTTTTTTTTTTTTTTAGTCAGATATAGCATTGTAGGAAGGATCATAGTGCTGATACTCTCTGAAGTATTTACCTACATAAATTATTTGGAATTTTTCTGCAGGGGAGATTTGTCTAGTCTCCCACATTTACTTATTTATTCAATCACTTGTTTATATCATTATGGACTCATAGATGTTTGTTTTATATTTTGATTTAAATTCAAATACTTCTCTGTGGCATAGATCTGCCTTAAAACCACAAGTAGTCTGAAGTTATATTCTATGGTTTCACTGATACTGACTACTTAGCTAACTTGTATCTTCAATTCTTGGAAACCTCATTCTCAGATAAAAATAGCAAGTATGGCCGGGCGCAGTGGCTCATGCCTGTAATCCCAGCACTTTGGGAGGCCAAGGTAGGTGGATCACGAGGTCAGGATTTCCAGACCAGCCTGACCAACATAATGAAACCCATCTCTACTAAAAATATAAAAATTAGCTGGGTGCAGTGGCACATGCCTGTAATCCCAGCTACTTGGGAGGCTGAGGCAAGAGAATCACTTGAACCTGGGAGGTGGAGGTTGCAGTGAGCCGAGATTGCACCATTATACTCCAGACTGGGCGACAGAGCAAGACTCCATCTCAAAAAATAAAATAAAATAAAACAAACTTTCATTTTTAGAATAGTTTCAGATTTACGTAACAATTGTGAAGACAGTACAGAGAGTGCCCACATACCTCACATCCAGTTTCCTCTATTAGTAACATCTTATGATAGTATGTTACATTTGTCACAATTGATGAACTAACATTGATACATTGTTACTAATGAACATCTATACTTTATTCAGATTTCCTCAGTTTTAACTAATATCCTTTTTCTATTCCAACATCCCATCCAGGATACCACATTATATTTAGTCATCATGTCTCCTTAGTCTCCTCTTGACTGTGACAGTTTGCCACTTTTCTTGTTTCAGATGACCTTGACAGCATTGATGAGTGCTTTTCAGGAATTATGTAGCATGTCCCTCAATGAGGATTTGCCTGGTGTTCTTCCCATGATTGGTCTAGGACTATGAGGTTTTTTTGGAAGCACGACTCCACAAAGTGCCATTTCATCCTGTTATATCAAGGGAACACAGTGCAATATCAACATGGCTTAGTGCTTTCGATGTAAACCTTGATCATCTGGGTGGGATAGAGTTTGCCAGATTCCTCCACTGTGAAGTTGTCTTCTTTTCCCTGTTTATACTGCACTCCTGGAACAGCCCACACTTATAGGAGTAGGGAATTAATTATGCTCCATATTTACCTGCATAAATTACTTGGAATTCTTCTGCATGGGGGATTTGTCTAGTCTCCCACATTTATTTATTTATTCAATCACTTGTTTATATCATTATGGACTCATAGATATTTATTTTATACTTTGATTTAAATTCAAATACTTCTTCATTTTGTTGGCTATTGCAAACTCTTTCACATGGCTCCTGTGACCCTTTGACATACTCCCATTATTGGGGAGCAATTTATTGTTTTTAGTTTTTGAGCACTCCCTTGCTTTCTGATACATAAGATGCTCCAGGCTAATCTTATATATTATCATCGGCCCTTTCTGCAAGGAGCCCTGGTTGCTTTTACTGGATGATAGTATTACAAACCAAGATAAATGGGTGCTAGGTGTGCTTGTTGCTACAGGGATGCCACGGCTTCTGCGCCCTCTACCCCATGGAGGTAGAAAAGACATGTGCATATACCAACCTATCTATGCATATCTATAAATATTTTCCATGTGTAACCACCTGTATCTATATTAAGCTAAACAAAAATTCATGCTGAGCATACTTACATACACCTCCAACTCTAATTCATTATCACATGGGTTATTCTACCTCCTTCCTTGCTTGTCTATAATCTTTCATTACAACAATGAAAAATCTGGGAATTTCCTACTTTTCACCTCAGAAAGTTACAACAGTAAAAGAAGAAATGAATTTATGTTTTGAGAGGAAATCACTTCTTCAAATAACCACATTATTATGTTTTTTTGGGCCAGGCATGGTGGCTCACATCTGTAATCCCAATACTTTGGGAGCCCAAGACTGGAGAACTGCTTGAGGTCAGGAGTTTGAGGCCAGCCTGGACAATCTAGGGAGACTCTGTCTCTACAGAAAAAAACAAAAACAAAACAAAACAAAGCTTTTTTTTTAATTAGCCAGGCATGGTGGCATGCACCTGTTGTCCCAGCTACTCGAAAGGCTGAGCTGGGAGGTCAACGCTGCAGTGAGCCATGATCATGCCACTGCCCTCCAACCTGGGTGACAGGGCAGGGCAAGACCCTGTTTCAAAAAAAAAAAAAAAAAAAGGCCCTGTTGAAAGCAGTGATATTTAAAGATGACAGGAAGATTGTGCAGCATACCCTCTGTGTGTCACCCTTAGATGAGGCCAAACCTAGAATCCGTAACCCAGATGAGATCATCCTGGCCCCTGGTAAAACCACTTACCACTTTCAGAATTTTTTTTTTTTTTTTTTTTTTTTTTTGAGCCGGAGTCTTGTTCTGTCACCCAAGCTGGAGTGCAGTGGTGTGATTTCAGTTCACTGCAACCTCCACCTACTGAGTTCAAGCAATTCTCCTGCCTCAGCCTCCCAAGTAGCCAAGATTACAGGCACTGCCACCATGCCTGGCTAATTTTTGTATTTTTAGTAAAGACAGGGCTTCTGATTTTTGTATTTTCAGTAGAGATGGGGTTTCCGTGTTGGTCAGGCTGGTCTCAAACTCCTGACCTCAAGTCATCTGCCCGCCTTGGCTTCTCAAAGTGCTGGGATTACTTTGGGAGCCATCGTGCCCGGCCTCAGAATTGTCTGTTGATGTCATAGCCTCATCTTTCATCAAGAGATACTTACAGAAACTGCCTGATAAAATCCATTATTACCTCCACTATAAGGCCAATGCCAACATTACTTCATTACTCAGCGTCTCCTATGAGAAACAAAGGGGCAAAAAATACTTGCTTCCTTGAGTAAAGTAACAAGTAAATTGTGTCTTATTTAACCACATCCATCATGCTTCCCTTTTCATGTTGTTTGCCAGCAGCTTAGAGCCAAATTTGCTATGGGATTGTAACAACTATATAGGCCCTGATTGGTGATGTGTTTATATTCCCCCAGTCTTAACAACATGTACTAGGTCATATTTTTCATGGTTGCTGAAATTTTATTTTCTACTCCTATCCTACCATTTTATTTGTGTAGTGTTTTATGCTTCTAAAAACTACCTCAAATCCTTTGCGGAATGAAGTAATATAAATTAATGCACATATAATCCTATTATTACTATAGTTGTTTAATCTTTGAAATAATAACAGGATTAATGGCCTATAGTGGGAAACTAGTTAAGAAGAAAATTTTACAAGGTTCTTATATAAGATATTGAAAATATTCTCAAAAATAGAGGGGAAATAATAAACTGTTCTTAACCTGAGCATTATCATTTTCTCATAAGACTGATATAATTTTAAATTCTGGACCACCAGGAAAAATACTTTCCTAATTAGATCCCCTTCAAACATCTACTTTCTCTACACCCATTTCTGTCCTTTCCCCCAATAGTGAACCTTTGCCTCTTTTGTTAACTGCAGGAACCATATGGGTGGTGGCTGGACCAAGATTTAAAATCATAACCAATAATGATCAGGAAGCCTAAAAATATACTCAAAGCAAGCATCTTATCTTTGTAAGGAGAAAGGGAAACTAACATTACTTGAGGACCTGCCACATGGCAGATGATGTTTAGGAGCACTTTATATATACCATTTCATTCAATCTTTGAAGCAACCTCAGGTGAAATAGGTTCAGAGGTTCAAAGCTCAGAGGTTAAGTGATTTGCCTAAGGGCTCCCTGCTATTTAAATGGAAACTTCTAGATTTATACCCCAGCCTTACCTGACCATCTAGCCCAAAAACCTCCTCTGTCCATTCCATCACTCCTTAAAAGCAACCACGCTGCTTTTATTGTTTTTATTTAATTTTTTTTTTGAGACAGGGTCTCACTCTGTTGCCCAGGCTGCAGTGTAGTGGCACAATCTCAGCTTACTGCAACCTCCGCCTCCCAGGCTCAAGCCAACCTCCCACCTTAGCCTCCTGACTAGCTGGGGCTAGAGGCACATGCCACTGCTCCCAGCTAATTTTTGTATTTTTGTAGAGGCAGGGTTTCACCATGTTGTCCAGGCTGGTCTCAGACTCCTGAGCTCAAGCAACCCTCCTGCCTTGGCCTCCCAAAGTGCTGGGATTACAGGCAGGAGCCACCATGCCTGGCCATGCTGCTTTTATAATTTCTCCTCAGTGCACCTAAGCTAGGGAACCTTTTAAAGATGGGAGAACAATTTAATAATGCTTAACAGAATAAGGACACAAAAAAGCTATTTAGAATGCCTTTCTGTGGAGGAATACATCAGAACCCAGCTCTTCCAAAAATGTTCCATCCTACTGGCTCTCAGCACTCTCCCTCCCTTGCACTTCTCCAGCACTTACCACCAGTGCTATTCATTGTCACTGACCCAAGGTTCTTTTTTTTTTTTTTTTTTTTTTTTTTTTTTTGAGACGGAGTCTCGCTCTGTGGCCCAGGCTGGAGTGCAGTGGCCAGATCTCAACTCACTGCAAGCTCCGCCTCCCGTGACCCAAGGTTCTTTACCCTGTGCATTGTATTTAAACGCACACACATGCATGTGCACATACACACCTTGTATCCCCAAATCTGGGTTTCTTAAATGTCGCCACCATGCCTTATACATGCATTTCCCTCTTCTATTCTTCACATTGCAGTAGATGCACAAAAAGTATCACATGATTGAATGAGAACACTCAGGCTTCGAAAGGGAAGTTACCGCTGGATATGTAATAGTTGACCTCTTTGCTTTTCTCAAAGAAGGCTGTATCTAAATCTATCCCCTCGGTCCACAATAAGGCATTCCTCTCTTACTCCAACAGCATGTTCTGGGAAGCCAGAGAAAAGTACTTACACGTAAAATAAAACTACTTACAGCATACTATCAACCATTTCTATACTCTCTCACAATGAAAGAACCCTGATTCACTAAGGTGTTCCTTGAATTTCTCAGTATAGCCTTGTTCTGTAAGATTCATGGAACTAACTTTTAGGTGACAAGGAAGATTTTTTAAGGTTATCTCTAATAAAAATATTGAACGGAATGGAGCTAAGGATTAATATTTGAAAGAAAACTTAAGTTTTATTTATCAAATTTGTATGCGATGCCTTCATTCATTCAATAAATACTTTTTGAATATCTATAATATATATGCCAGCACTATCCTAGATGCTGAGAAGACAGCGGTGAACAAAGCAGACACTAATCCCTGTCTTCATGGAGCTGCCATTCTACTGGGGGACAAAAAGCTAGAAAGAACTGTTGATATGCTGGTTGACAAAATTAGGACTCAAAATCCATATAAAGAGGAAACTGAAACCAATAAAACCAAATTTAATGGAGAAAAATACAGCACTTAGAGTTCAGAAATTAAATGGATAAGTATGAACAGGAAGGGGATATACAGCTTTATTCATGCAATACACATTTATCTGTGGGTTCTCTTCTCTAGGAGTAGTTACTGAGGGGGTGGAAAGGCCCTGTCTGCTGGGCACTGGGGATCTCAAGTCCCTAATCTCAAGAAACTCATATTCGAGGGACACAAACAGCAAGGGCAGAACAACGAACAGTGTGATAACTGACTAAGGTGTGTACTGTGTGTTGTGGGACAACTTAGGAGGAGTATCCAGCCTAGATGGGCAGTGAAAAAACAACCACTCTTTCCTCAGGGTTACACCCAAAGTGACATGAAGGATGAATAGGCTTTCATCAGGCAAGGGATAGGGGAAAGAGGAGGCAGGACCATTCCATGTAAAATTAATAGCACATGCAAAATTAATATCTGTAAGTGATTCTCTAAGGATGCAGCCAGAATCACAGCAAAGCCATGTCAGTCATCCCAAGAAATACGGACTTTATTCTTTAAATGTCAGAGAGTCAACATGAGGTTTTTAAAATCTGGGAATTACATGATCAAACAGTATTTTAGAAACTCCTCTTTGGCAACAGTTTGAAGAACAGGATGCTCATAGGGGAGATTGGGAAGAAGGCAGCTGGAAGGCTGCTGCAAGTGACAAATGACAATTGTCTGAAATCAGAAGTAGCAAGATATCCAAGGAGACAGATATGAGAGATGTGAGTGATGGAATCAATAGGACTTATGATCCATTAGATTAAAAAAGATGAAGGGAGTGGCAATAGGTTGGCTCTTAAGAGATTCAGCTACGTGGTAAAGTGAGGGGAAGACAGATGCAGAGTTTAAGAATGAAGAAAACGAACAAGTTTGGAGAATGGGGAAGAGAGAGGTGATGAATTTGTCTGAAAATGAAAGCAACTTACTCAATATGCCTGAATATAAGGCAAATTTATTTTCCCAAAACTATTCCTCAGAGGAAAAAAATAGTTATTTTACATTAAATTCTCCGTAAAAATTTTCTCATCATGGGGTACTTTCCAAATTTCTGTATTTTAACAAATTATTGTTTGGGAAAACAAGCCAGAAACTACCTTTAATTGTTGCTGAGTATGTGTGCTACTAGAGGTCACCTGATGAATGGAAGTGTCCTAAAAGGAGCAAAGAATCTAATTTTCCTGAGAGCATACCTCACATTTGCAAATTTAGATGTTATAAATTTCAAAAAGCAACACAGTGAGTAAGTAGTTATGTTGTGGAGATCAAAAATATGCACCCACAGAACCAATTTAAAAAACAGCTGTCCTGGCCGGGCGCGGTGGCTCAAGCCTGTAATCCCAGCACTTTGGGAGGCCGAGACGGGCGGATCACGAGGTCAGGAGATCAAGACCATCCTGGCTAACACGGTGAAACCCCGTCTCTACTAAAAAATACAAAAAACTAGCCAGGCGAGGTGGCGGGCGCCTGTAGTCCCAGCTACTCGGGAGGCTGAGGCAGGAGAATGGCGTAAACCCGGGAGGCGGAGCTTACAGTGAGCTGAGATCAGGCCACTGCACTCCAGCCTGGGCGACAGAGCGAGACTCCGTCTCAAAACAAAACAAAACAAAACAAAAACAGCTGTCCTAATATTGTACAAGTAGAGACCTGACACAAGGAAACTCCTTAATTCCCTGGCTGGTATCCATTCAGGGACTTCCCAGTGGAGTCAACTCAGAGCCTGTTTCCACCCACTCAGTGTCTGCTCCTGGGAAAGAGAATCTGTCTGATTGATGCCTTTGCTAGAAAGAACTGAGCATGCTCAGTCAGCTCCCTCTGGGCTTTTCTTGTCAGTGGCCTGTCATTAGGAGGTCCAAATTCTTTGATTATCCATGATATAAGTTTACGGCAAAGCCTATAGGAGAGGTTTATAGCCAACTAGTTCACTTGTATTAATAGCTGCTATGCCAGCCCTCATCCTTTAAATGCACAGGGAGGTATTATACAGCCACAGATGATGATAATGATATTGATGATATCGGTATCTGGGATTTAAAATATACGATGTGCCAGACAGTCTAGATGTTTCATATATATTAAGTGCCTTAGTCTGTTTTTTGCTGCCATAACAGAATGCCAGAGACTGGGTAATTTATAAATTAAAAAATTTTATTTCTTACAGTTCTGGAGGCTGAGAAGTCCAAGATCAAGGAGCCAGTGTCTGGTAAGGGCCTTGCTAGTGCATTATAACATGGCTAAGGCCATCACATGCGTGAGGTGTCAAGGAAAGGGGCTCAAACTCTTCCTTTTATAAGGAACCCACTACTGCAACAATGGCATTCATCCATCCTGAAGGCAGAGACCTCATAGCCTGTTCACCTCTGAAAGGTCCCACTTCTTAACACTTGCACTGGGGATTAAGTTTCCAACAAATGAACTTTGGGAGACAAATTCAGCCCATAGGATTAAGTCACTTAATATCAACAGGAATTCTATGAGGTATCAGTTGGCAAAACTGAGACACTGAGGTTTTAAAGCTTGCTCAAAGTCACATAAAGTAATGGGTGGTGAGGCTGGAATTTGAGGTCAGCACCCTCACTCTTAAGCGCCACTATACTATACTGGCTTTTAACTGATTTAACAAAAAATTTTAACATAGCCTACATTAAGAGATGAGAAAAGGAGTAGCACAAAAAGTGTTAAATATTCATCTTCCATAAGGAAGTCTGTAGATAAAAATCTAAGTTTGAAAATTCAAAATACAACCATATAAGCATGCTGTTTTGAAATATGAAGATAACCATAAGAAATGGCTAAAAGAGTTGAAAGCAGTTGATTTTGGAGTAAAGTGCCCAGTATGAGAGGGGAACAGGGCAGAGGACTGCTACTCTTTATTATAAGCCTTATAGAAATCTGATATTTTATACTATATGCATATAAAACTTTGATAATCATAAAAAATTAATTTTAGGAAGAAAACATACCAACTTTGTTGAAATTAATCTGGGTATATGACCAAGGTACTGCTTTTAAGAATCATATGATCCATTATGATGAATAAGACTTCACAAAACTACCTATCAAATAGCCTACACTGAGAATGACACTATCGGGAATGGGAGAGTCATGACAGTGGCACAGCCTTGCTGAGGATTTGAGAATTCTTATCAAAATTCCTGGGAATACACTGGATCTGTAGGTCAGGTATCAAAGAAATAAGCGGGTTCCTTAAACCAATGCAGAACGTAGTTTCTCCTGATTGGGGTGGGTGGTTGGGGGACCAGGCAGGAGATAAAAAACAGTCTTATGTCCATAACTGGCTTTGTCTGACCTAGAATCAGAGCTGAATTACTAACTTCCCAGAGTGCTTGAAAGCATAAAGACATCATTCCTTTATCAGTGACAGTATCTGTAGTGTGAAGAGTGAAATGGAAGGCTAAGGTAATAGCTACAGAGGAAACCAGAGAAGAAGGGTCCTGACTGTAATAGGCTGCTTTGTCAAGCGGTATCAATTCTACCAAGGACGATCAATATCAGTCCAGCATAAGCAAAGGAAGACAATTATTTCAGAAAAAAACCCCTTCCTAGATTTTGAAGAATTTAGAAGTGATTTGAAGTGATAATGTTTAACCTTGCTATTTAACACTTAATAACAGCATATGTTGTTTTAATAAGCCAAAAGAAATATACCTTTCAGAGCTCAGAGTAATAAAGAGTAAAATAAGTCATTCTAGACAGCTACTATATACTCCTCCTGTTCAAGAGGGAGGAAAGAACTGTTTATTCCCCTTTAAAGAGGCTTATCTGAGTAAGTAATTTAGATAGGTCTAGGACAAACTCCAAGGTAAAATTTCCAGTTCATCTCAAACTGTCATCCCCTCTGTAGCCCAACATAGAACATCTGTATACATTTTTCTTCATTTTGTGCTAAGCTTTATTAAGTTCTTACTATGTGCCAGGCACTGTTTAAGTGCTTTATATGCAGTACTCCTATTTCATATCATTTAATCCTCACAACAATCCTGATTAAAGTATTGCTTTTGTTTGTTTGTTTTGTGTGTGTGTGTGTGTGTGTGTTTTGAGATGGAGTCTTGCTCTGTTGCCCAGGCTGGAGTGCAGTGGTGCAATCTCGGCTCACGGCAACCTCTGCCACCTGGGTTCAAACAATTCTCCTGCCTTAGCCTCCTGAGTAGGTGGGACTCTAGGTGCCCAACACTACGGCTGGCTAATTTTTGTATTTTTAGATAAACACATGTCACAGGGGTTTGTAGAGATGAGGTTTCACCATGTTGGCCAGGCTGATCTGGAACTCCTGACCTCAGGTGATCCACCCGCCTTGGTCTCCCAAAGACTGGGATTATAGGCATGAGTCACCATCCCTAGCCTGAATGAAGTATTCTTATTCTATTTGTTCAGATAAAGAAACTGAGGCAAAAAGTGGTTGGATAAACAACTTGCCCAAGGCCACACAGACACAGGACGAAGCAAGGGAACCCAGTCTAGGGCAAACATAGTTCATTGTTACACACTGTCCACCAGGAGCAGCCCAACTTCTACAAAGAACTACAGCAAACCTTTGGAGACATTTGGAGTACCCTTTCCTAAAACTGTCATGCACAAACAAGCCTTAATATTCTAAAAACATATCAACCCATACAGACAAGTTTCCACCTAACAGGCAGATTTCTATCTTGATGAATCAAATGCCTCCTTGCTCATAATTGTTGGCCTGTCAAATAGGTGACACTTCCTGTTCTAAGTACCAATTAAACAAAGATGCTCTGATAACAACATTCTCTAGCCACAAGTAATTATGCCAGGGAGTAAGTTACTACTGAATAGCAAGAAGTTAAGAGATAAGAACATAAAAACTGCCAAGATAAACCATAAACTGCATACACAGGCTGAGTTGCAAGTCAATCTTACATTCCTCCTTGACAGAGGATGTGGGACCTGGATCCTCTTTTATATAGAAGAGTTCATTAGGAAAAATTGAGACAGACCGATGAATAACAGAGAGAAAAAATAGCTTAGGAGAAAGATAGGATACCAAGAGCATTCATCTTTTACTCTGTTCTACTGTTTCCTAGAAATCTTGATCTTCCTACCACAGCATGCAAGAAAGATTTGTCTCAAAATTGCCTCTGCCATTCTGTTTAATCTCAAAATCAAATTTAAATAACAGGCATCTGTTTAAAGTATAGCAATGGGAAGGTAGACTGATGATCAATAAGGCCTAAGGATGGGTGTGATGTGATCAGCAACACTCCTTTAGAGTCACATAAGAGAAACCCCTGCCAGTCACAAACACACACTCTCAAATCAAAGAACACACGGACGCTCAGCACTGACAATGAGATTCACAGACCTAAACGGTGGCATTTGTGCTGGCCCCAGAGAAGTACATCTCTGCATCTGTTGTTCTGTGTCCACAAAACAAAAAGGGATTTCATCTAACTGCCATAAAGTTGTGGCTGTGTCACTGCCAAACTCAGAGACTGACACAGCATTAGTGTGTGGAGAGGATTTGAGCAGCAGAAGCTCTTAGGTTATGAAATATTAATTTATCAAATGCTCCCGCTGAGAGGGCAAGAATGCAATGAATTCTTGCATAATGAGGTTTCATTTCCAAATAGTGCTGAATGCTCATTTTCTTGCACATTTTAAAATCAGGTTTCTTTTTTTATTGTTCGGTTTTAAGAGTTCTTGTACATTTCAGATAAGAATCCTTTATCAGATGTGTCTTTTGCAAATATTTTCCAAGTCTTCTCATTCTCTTGAATGAGAAGAAAGACAATCTTGACATTGTCTTTCACAGAGCAGAAATTTGTATAGTTTTGTGTTTCATATTTAGGTTGATGATCCATTTTGTGTTCATTTTTGTGAAGGGTGTAAAGTCTGTGTCTAGATTCATTTTTTTGCATGTGGATGTCCAGCTATTCCAACACCATTTGTTGAAAAGGGTATCTTTGCTTCATTCTATCGCCTTTGCTCCTTGTCAAAGATTGACTGTATTTGCCTGGGTCTATTTCTGGGCTCACTATTCTGTTCCATCGATCTACTTGTCTATTCTTTCACCAATACCACACTGTTCTGATTACTGTAGCTTTAAGTAAGTTTTGAAGTAGGACAGTGTCAGTCTACAGTTGACTTAATATTGAAGAAAATGAGTTGATTTGATATTGAAGAAGAAGTAGAGACTTTAACTTTATTCTGCTTCAATATCATGTCACCTATTTTGGGTCTTTTGCCTGTCCATATAAACTTTAGAATCAGTTTGTCAATACCCACAAAATAACTAGCTGGGATTTTGATTGGGAGTGTACTGAATCTATATATAAAGACGAAAAGAACTGACATCTTGACAATATTGAGCCTTCCTATCCATGAACATGGAATATCTGTCCATTTATCTGCTTCTTTTATTTCTTTCAACAGAATTTTATAGTTTTACTTAGGTATCTCTTATACCTATTTTGTTGGATTTATACCTAAGTATTTCATTTTGAGGTGTGCTAATGTAAATGGTATTGTGTTTTTTGTTTTTGTTTTTGAGACAGAGTTTTGCTCTTCTGGCCAAGCTGAAGTGCAATGGCATGATCTCGGCTCACCACAACCTCCACCTCCCTGGTTCGAGCAATTCTCCTGCCTCGGCCTCCCGAGTAGCTGGGATTACAGGCATGCACCACCACAGCCAGTTTATTTTGTATTTTTAGTAGAGATGGAGTTTCTCCATGTTGGTCAGGCTGGTCTTAAACTCCTGACCCCAGGTGATCTGCCCACCTCGGCCTCCCAAAGTGCTGGGATTACAGGCGTGAGGCATTGCACCCAGCTGGTATTGCATTTTAAATTTCAAATTCCACTTGTTTATACTGGTTCCAATTACATTTTATTTTTTAATCTTTACATCATTACTGTGACTAGAGAACACCAAAATATCTTGATTATGCTAACACACTGATTTTGCTAAAATAAATGTAAATAATTAATTTCATAGAATAATTACATAATTTTTAAATATGTCTTTGATTTACTTTATTACTCACCCAA
The DNA here is from genome assembly GCF_001698545.2 of Rhinopithecus bieti. Classification (NCBI taxonomy): domain Eukaryota; kingdom Metazoa; phylum Chordata; class Mammalia; order Primates; family Cercopithecidae; genus Rhinopithecus; species Rhinopithecus bieti. Next base: position 123,872 of record NW_016812891.1, on the reverse strand, counting down.
ATATCACAACACTATCAAAGGAGTACTAAAACATGTGAAATATTAAATAATTGAATTATGTTGGGTGGGTACAGTGGCTCCCACCTTAAATCCCAGCACTTTGGGAGGACAAGGCAAAAGGATCCCTTGAGCCCCTGGAGTTCAAGACCAGCCTAGGCAACATAGTGAGACACTTATCTCTATTAAAAACAATTTAAAAATTAGCTGGATTTGGTGGCACATGTCTGTAGTCCCAACCACTTGGGAGGTTGAGGTGGCAGGATCACTGGAGCCTGGGAAGTTGAGGCTGCAGTGAGCCATGATTGCATCACTGCACTCCAGCCTTGGTGACACAGCAAGACCCTGTCTCAAATAAAATTAAATAATTAAATTCTTCCATCTTTGATATTTCACTTTTGATTATTTAATGCCATAACATTAAACATTTTCTAATTTTGTTATAAAGGTTTATTTGTCAAGATAGAAAGCATATTTTAATGGTTTTTTAATTTAATAACTTTAAATATTTGGACATAAGGTACGTAAGCCTCCACTGGCATACCTTAGCCTCCACTGACATACCTCCATAGACATAGGGTATGTGAGTACTTTAGAAGTGGGTTGGTGATGACTTCATTAGAGTGGTGGGGAAGTGAAGGACTGCAGTTGGGCTGGCAATATTCTGTTTCTTTTCTTTCTTTCTTTTCTTTTTTTTCTTTTTGGAGACAGGGTCTTGCTGTGTCGCCCAGGATGGAGTGCAGTGGCATGACCATAGCTCTCTGCAGCCTCAACCTCCTGGGCTCAAGCCATCCTCCCAGCTCAGTCTCCCAAGGGGCTGGGACTACAGGTGCATGCCACCACACCCAGCTAATTTTTGTACTTTTTGAAGAGATGGGGTTCTGCTATGTTGTCTGGGCTGGCCTTAAACTCCTGGGCTCAAGTAATCTGCCCACCTCACCCTCCCAAAGTGCTGGGATTAGAGGCAATTAGCCTCCATGCCTGGCTGGCATTCTGTTTCTTTAAAAAACAAATAGGTTTAGGGGTACATGTGAAGAAGGTTTGTTACATAGATAAACATGTGTCACGGGGGCTTGTTGTACATATTATTACACTGCCCAAGTATTAAGATCAGTAACCAAGAGTTCTCTTTTTTCTCCTCTACCTCTTCCCACTCGTCCCACTCAAGTAGATCCCAGTGTCTGTTTCCTTCTTTGCATTCGTAAGTTCTTATCATTTAGCTCCCATTTACAAGTCAAAAAATAACAGATGCTGGCGAGGTTCTAGAGAAAAAGGAATGCTTATATACTGTATGAGTGCAAGTTAGTTCAACCATTGTGGAAAGCAGTATGGAAAGTCCTCAAAGAGCTAAAAGCAGAACTACCATTCAATCTAGCAATCCCATTACTGAGTATATATCCAGAGGAATATAAAGCATTCTACCACAAAGACACATGCATGTGAATGTTCACTGCAGCACTGTTCATGGAATCAACCTAGATGCCCATCAAAGATAGAATGCATAAAGAAAATGTGGGACATACGCATCATGGAATACTATGCAGCCATAAAAAAGAACAAGATCGGCCAGGCGCGGTGGCTCAAGCCTGTAATCCCAGCACTTTGGGAGGCCGAGACGGGTGGATCACGAGGTCAGGAGATCGAGACCATCCTGGTCTACACGGTGAAACCCCGTCTCTACTAAAAAATACAAAAAAACTAGCCGGGCGAGATGGCGGGCGCCTGTAGTCCCAGCTACTCCGGAGGCTGAGGCAGGAGAATGGCGTGAACCCGGGAGGCGGAGCTTGCAGTGAGCCGAGATCGTGCCATTGCACTCCAGCCTGGGCAAAAAAGGCAGACCCCCCCCCATAAAAAAAAAAAAAAAAAAAAAAAGAACAAGATCTCTGCAAGTCTAGATCTGAAAAGGGCCAAAATAAAGAAAGAAAAAGAAAAAAATATTTAAAAAAAGAACAAGATCATGTCTTTTCTTGTTCAGTAACATGTTCAGTAAAAGGATGGAGCATTCTGTTTCTTAATAAGACTGTTAATAATTATTCTTCAAACTATACAGGTATGTTTCTGTGCTATTCTGTATATAGGTTGTTTTCACAGTAAAACAAAAAAAGCCAGCAGGGAGAAGGAAAGGGAATGGAGTGGGAAAAGTATCTCAGAAAGTCATAGTATGTGAGCCCGATGGACACCATAAATCTTCTAGACTTTGTGTAGAGTATGAGTGAAATGGAACCAATATGCTCACTTTGTTTACTTACGAATTCAGCTTTTAGAGGATTTGAGGCGAGCTATGTAACTCTGCTGGATTCTCTCTCTCTGAGGCAACCAAGTCCTTCTTATATACATAAACCCCAAAACTGTCAGAAGAGCTAGGAAGGAACTAAGGAAAAAGAACATTCAATGAGCATTGCAGCCAGGCACAGTGGTGCATGCCTGTAGTCCCAGCTACTTGGAAGGCTGAGGCAGGAGGATCACTTGAGCCCGGAGTTTGAATCCAGCCTAGGCAAGATTCAAGCAAGACCCTGTCTTAAAAAAAAAAAAAAAAAAAAAAAAGCACCAAATGGGCCAGGCACAGGACTAAGTGGTTTGCACATATATATGTTGTTAAATCCTTGCAGCAACCCTGCAAGACAGGGAGGACTAACTTCATTTCACTGGTAGGAAAGCCGAGGTTCACAAATATTAAGTAATCTCCAAAGGGCCACAGAGCTGGTTAGTTGTAGAGCTGGCTCAAGGCCAGTTCTCTGAAGATTCACTTATCAAATATAACAATTTATTTCTTTGTCAACAGCAGAGGAATGATTTAGAAATTGGAAAAATAAGCAAATCATCATGATGAATAAGACAATCGGGCCAGGAGTTCAAAGACCAGATGCTAGTTTTAGTTCTTTATCTTGTATCTCTCTGCCTGACACACATGCCCGCCATCCTCACCACCCACTTATTTATTCATTCCAACTCTTACTAAGTAATAACTTTTCTGAATTCCCCAAGTTTTCTGCAATGTTAGTGTAGGACTTTTATAATTAGAAAAAAGTATTTGGTTTACTTTATAATTATATAATGTTTATCATAAGTCAGTCACTGTTTTTTTGTTTGTTTGCTTGCTTCTTTTTTGTTTTTGTTTTGTGCCGTTGCAAGGTTTAATAGAGTGAAAACAGAGCTCCCATACAAAGGGAGGGGACCCAAAGTGGGTAGCCATTGCCACCTTGAATGCCTGGGTTTATATCCTGATCATTGTCCCTCCCCCTGTGCTCTCAGGCGATAGATGATTGGCTATTTCTTTACCTCCTGTTTTTGCCTAATTAGCATTTTAGTGAGCTCTCTTTACTACCTGATTGGTCGGGTGTCAGCTAAGTTGCAAGCCTCATGTTTAAAGGTGGATGCGGTCACTTTCCCAGCTAGGCTTAGGGGTTCTTAGTTGGCCTAGGAAATCCAGCTAGTCCTGTCTCTCACTGCCCTCTCTCAAGATGAAAACCCAAGTGCTGTTGGGGAGGTTGGCCAATGACCACTCTAACTGCTTCCTGCTGAATTGGGGCGTAGTAGGGGTTGTGCAGTTGAGATTTTCTCGGGAGGGGTGCCTTCAATGTCATTAACATTGGAGCATGGGCTAGCAGGCTGGTCCAGCTGTCCATGGTAGATCTTAGTTATGGACTGCATCTGGGGCTACATTTGAAGAACCATTTGTAGATTTACAGCTTCGATTCTGGAAGAGACAAACTTAACAAGGAGGTTAAAGATTCAGGGATTGAAATGTATGACCTGCAGTGCAGGTGATTTTTTTTTTTTTTTTTTT
>NW_016812891.1:116569-119492 GCF_001698545.2 Rhinopithecus bieti | reverse complement strand
TTTTTTTTTTTTTTTTTTTGGCACACTTCACAAGCCCTGACTATCTGCTTCATAGTTTTGAAAGGCCTGGTCCAGTAAATAATGATTTGGCCATCTGATGGGTGCTATCAATGCCTAAGTGAAAGGTCTGGTGAAGGGTTTTGAGTAATTTCCATTGGTTAGCTGCAAGCAAAAGTATTTTTCCTTCTTTGGTGGCCAGCCATCCTGAAGGGAGGGAAACTATGTCCTTGTGAGGTTCCCCATTCTATTTCTTCTGCTGAGTACTGGGGCCTGGTTTCCCAGAGGGGATTACCCTATACTAGGGGTCCTTCTATAAGCATTTCTAATGGAGGGTCCCTCCTTGTGGCTCTTTTGGCTTCAATATCCACTCAGCAGTTCCCTTCTATTTCCCTATCCTTTCCGATGACCCTGGCAGTGTAAGACTGCCACCTCTTTAGGTTTCTGTACAGCCAATAATAATCTCCTAAAGGCTTCCTGATGTTTGATAGGTGTTCCCTCAGAAGTTAGGAGTTCCCTTTCTGTCCATATTGCTGCGTGGGCATGGAGGACTAGGTAAGCATACTTAGAGTCTGTACATGTATTTACCCTTTTTCCTTCTCCTAATTCTAGTGCCCAAGTGAGGGCTATTAGTTCTGCCAGCTGAGCACTAGTTCCTGGAGTGAAGGGATTACTTTCAAGCATTCCATTATCACTGACCACTGCATACCCTGCTTTTCAAAGTGCTTTTTCTACAAAGGAACTTCCATCAGTATACAAGCTGAGGTCGGGATCAGTCAAGGGAACCTCTAGAAGGTCCCCTCGAGTGGCGTAGGTTTGAGCAATTACTTGTTGACAGTTATGTTCTATCATTTCTTCATTGTCTGGAAGAAATGTGGCCGGGTTAAGAACTGCACAAGTGCGCAGTCGCGGCACTGGCCCTTCAAGTAACAGAGCCTGAGATTTAAGTAAATGGTTGTCTGACAGCCACAAGTCTCCTTTAGCAGTGAGTATGCGGTTCACATCATGAGATGTCCACACAGTAAGATCTCTTCCATGTATTACTTTAACTGCTTCAGATACTAAGACTGCCACTGCCGCCGCCACCCGTAAACAATGAGGCCAACCCTTTGCCACTACGTCAATGTCCTTACTCAGGTATGCCACGGGTTGCAAGCTGGTCCCTCAGACCTGTGTAAGGACTCCTAGAGCTATTCCTGTTTTTTCTGTGACACATAAAGAAAAGTCTTGCCCCGTTGGCAAGTTTAACACTGGGGCTTGGGTTAGAGCCTTCTTTAGGGCCTGGAAAGCTGCTTCTGTTTCAGGTGTCCATCTTACTAAATGGGCATTGGCTTTCTGAGTTTCCTTAATTAGTGTATATAATGGCCTGGCTATTTCGCCGTACCTGGGTATCCAGATTAGGCAGAAGCCTGTTATGCCAAGGAACCCTCTTAGTTGCTTTAGGGTTTTGGGACATGGATAAGCCAGTATAGGCTGGATACGAGCCTCACTGAGGGCCCTGGTGCCTTTGGATAATTTTAGCCCTAAGTATTTAACCTGCTGTGAGCAGAGCTGAGCCTTTGGTTTGGAAACCTTGTAGCCACAGATAGCGAGGAAATTTAAGAGCACTTGGGTGGCTTGATGGCACAAGGTTTCTAAATGGGCGGCTAGAAGTAAATCATCCATGTACCAAAGGACAAGAGTGTCCAGGTATGAGAACTGGCTCAAGTCTTGGGCTAATGCCTGGCCAAACGGATGGGGTAAAACAGTCCAGGTGAGTTGAGACGTTGGGTTCAAAGGATCTTCAAAGGCAAAGAAGAACTGAGAGTCAGGATGTACACAGATGCAGAAAAAGACATCCTTAAGGTTCAGGACTGTAAACCACTCTGCTTCCTCTAGTATTTGGGAAAGCGGAGTATAAGGGTTAGGTACAGCTGGGTATAGAGGGACAACAGCCTCATTGATAATCCTGAGATCTTGCACAAACTCTCCACTGTCCGTTGGGTTTCTGTACTCCTAAAACTGGAGTATTACAGGGGCTACTGCATGGTTTTACTAGGCCTTGGGCTTTTAGGTCCTTAATAATCTTTTTGAGTCCTTGGTGGGCCTCAGGTCGGTGCTGCCTTTGGTAGGGAAAGGAGGCGGAACTCTTTAGTTTAACTTGAACAGGACAGGCATTTTTTGCTCATCCATATTGTCTTTCTGTTGCCCAGACTTCAGGATTAATTCCTTCCTCAAGCAGGGGACAACAAACGGGTGTTCCTTCTCCTATGTTCAGGTGTATAATGGCCCCTGCTTTTCCTAGAATGTCTCTCCCTAACAAGGGAATGGGGCTTTCAGGCATAATTAGAAAAGCATGTGAAAAGAGTAAAGTTCCCCAGTCACAACTTGGTGGCTGGGAGAAGTATCTAGTGACTGGTTGTCCCAGGACCACTAGGATAGTGACAGATCTGGAGGACAGCTGTCCGGGACAGGAGGGTAAGACTGAGAGGGCCGCGCCAGTGTCCAGGAGACAGTTAACTTCCTGGCCCCCAATGGTCAAGCAGACCTGGAGCTCTGTGAAGGTGATGACATGGGCTGGCACTTGCCCCGGGCACCCTCAGTCCTGCTGCTGGATCATCTGGTTAGGGGCTTCTGACTCAGAAGACCTATGTCCCCTGGGGCAGTGGGCCTTCCAGTGATTCCCTTGACATAAGCGTCATGGACGAGGGGGTGGCTTATTTCTATTTGGACAATCTTTTTTAAAGTGTCCTTGTAAACTGCACTGGAAGCAAGCCCTATTAGGCATTCGATGTGCCCAGCTTTTCCCTTTTCCAGAGCCTCCAAAGTCTGCTTGCTGAGGGCCATGAGTAAAGCGGTGGCTTCTAATTTTTTTTTTTTTTTTTTTTTTTTTTTTTGGAGGGGGTTTCCCTGTTTCCCGGGGGGGGCTTTTTTTTTTTCTTTTTTT
>NW_016812891.1:54997-116349 GCF_001698545.2 Rhinopithecus bieti | reverse complement strand
TTTTTTTTTTTTTTTTTTTTTTTTTTGAGACGGAGTCTCGCTGTGTCACGCGGTGGCCTTTTCTTTATCCTGTTTGTCCCATTCCGCCTGCTCCTCCTCATCTCTATTATAAAAAACCGAGGTTGCCAAGTTCAATAGGGTTTCTAAGTTTTACTCCGGGCCTAAGGCGGACTTTTGAAGTTTTTTTCTAATGTCTGCAGCTGACTGAGTGATAAACTTTTCCTTAAAGATTAGTTGGCCTTCAATAGAGTCAGATGATAGAGACATATGCTTCCTCAATGCCTCCCTTAGTCTCCCCAGCAAGGCAGTAGGATTTTCTTCCTTTCCCTGTGTTATAGTGGACATCACTGAATAATTCATAGGATTCTTCCTAGTTTTCCTTAGTCCTTCTAGCACGCAAGTTAGCAAATGTCTGTGGCACCAATCTCCATCTTCTGATTCTGTGCCCCATTGAGGGTCTACACTGGAAACTGCCTGCTGACCTGTGGGGAATCATTCTCTTTCCTCTGTTGTCATCCTATCATTGACCTGACTGAGACACCAGAGATCGCCAAACTCGGGCTGCAGTTATGGCGGCACTTCTCTCATTTGGGGTTAGTGTTTGATTTAGCAGTAACATTATATATCTCCATGTCAGATCAAAGGATTGCCCTAATCCTTGTAAAACATCAATATAGCCATCTGGGTTATCTGAGAATTTACCTAGGTCTATTTTAATTTGCTTTAAGTCTGAGAGAGAAAAAGGTACATGCACTCTGACTGGGCCAAATTCTCCTCCTCCCACCGTTTGGAGGGGGCATAATCAGGGGATATTGGCACTCTTTGGTTCATTCTTTACCCCTATGTCTATCTCCTTTTGGACCGTTTGGGTTCAAGGGGGATGCTTATTAGTTGGGGAAGGAGTCTGGGGGATGCCGGGGCAGGGAGGTAGACTCTAAGGGCTTCCTGTAGGGCACAAATCACACTTTTTACATAATTGCAAGTTGTCTCTTAATGAAAAGAAAGTTTGTACATATGGCACTTCACTCCATCTGACTTCTTCTCTACAAAAGAGGTCTAGCTGTAAGATGGTGTTACAATTTATACTTCCCTCAGGGGGCCAGGTTTCTCCCCCTTGAAGAGGATATTGTGGCCAGGCGGTACTGCAGAAGAATATAAGTCGTTTCTTTGTTAGCGTCTGAGGGTCAAATTGGTTCCAGTCCTCTAGAATACATGTTAGGGGCGTTTTTGCCTTGGGGGGAACGTTTCCAATCTGAAAAAAGAATATAGGGATGTCAGCACCCCTAGTCATTTTCTGACGAGCATTAGTCCTAGAGCGTCCTCTATGGTCCTAATGCTTATTCCTTTCCAGGGTGCGTAACCGGTTACCCAAGGACCTCTGCTTATCGGATTATTTATGCTCACCGATGTAGCACTCCTCACCCCTTTTCCTGCCCTTCTTGACCACAAAGAAAGGGGTCCGAGCTGCTGGATTCTAGTGGTCCTTTACCAGCATGCCCAACATTGCCTTTGTGCTCAGAGGTGAGTCCTAGACCTGGGCTGGGTTCCTGAGTATTTCATAGCAACCCAGTTGCCCCATCATGATGCACTCCCATAAACAACAGTTCTTATGCAAATTCATTTCAGAGAGGGTGTAGGTAACCTTTTGAGTCAGGATTGAGATGGAGTTTTTTGACTCTGTAAGTATTTCAAGGCTTGACTGAGTGCAAACAGCTCGCACGTTTGAGCAGACCAATTATTAGGCAATTTTCCTAATTCTGCTTCTATAAGAGTTTCCCTATCAATTACTGAATACCCATTATGGTTTGGTTTTTTTCCCTCAATCACCCAGGAGGAAGCATCTATTGTCCTGTCCTGAAGGGAGTTCCTCCTAGGTCTGTCGGACCTTTGTAATAATTAAGATTTAAATCCCCGTTAGGTAATCTGCTGGGTTAAGGGAATTTTCAGCGGTTAATGTTAAATCACCTTTTTCTAACAGAATAGCCCCATACTTTAAGATTTCTGAGTTAGTAAATTACCTTTTTGCTTTTTTGACTTAGGATAGTTCTGAACTGGTGAGGTGTGCTCACAATGAGGTGTCCTCTAAAGTTATATTTCTACTTTTAGCAAAGCAGTTGCCACTACTGACTGAAAGGATTTGGCCCATCCGCAGGTTAATGGGTTAAGGATTTTTGATAGGAAGGCTACAGGTTGTCAGTGGTCTCAGTGTTTTTGGGCTACACCCTTGTTTACACTGACAACAAAGTGGTATTCCAGGGTTATACGGTCACGGAGAAGACCTTCAATGATCAATTATAGGTTTTAAATTTACCCTGACGTTTAAAGGAATAGGGCACATTGTTTTTTCTTTACTACTTCTATCTTTTTCTTTCTCTCTTTGACTCCCTCTTTGTCTCTCTCCCTTTCTCTCCCCTCTGTCTCTGTCTTTCTCTCTCTCTCTCTTCTCCTAGCCCTTTACAAACTTGCGACCCTGGCAAGGGTGGTGGGGAATGGGTCCTACATAACTGCCCATGTCGAGAGCTGTATGCCTAAATTGGGAGGGACACCAGGGACAAGACTCCCTGGGTTCATAGCCTAGGGGCCTAAGGACACAGCGTAGAGCTTCCTTAGGTCCCTTTGGAGATACAACTTGCTAGAGGAAATGAAAGTCTGAACGATTAGTACCTAGAAGGTAGGGATCCGAGGAAGTAGATTCAGAGGTAAGGAGAATTTTGGGGCTACACTTTTAAGAAAGTCATGTTTGGGACCCAGGACGTATGGGTCTGAAGGAAAGGTAGCGGTGCACACATGGGCAACTGTTGAGATTTCTGGCTGCGCCATGATCTCAACCGGCTAATGCCAGGAGTTCGGGACGACAGCTTTCTGCCTCTAGTCGGCCCTCGGCTTTCCCAGGAAAATTGAAAGTGGAAGCTGGTTCCAGGCAGACCAATGCTACCAGCCCACAAGGGTTGGGGGTTATTACAAAGTCCTTCCCCAGATAGCCTCACACCTGAGTCTTAAGTCTGGCGGCCACACTAATTGTTTTTAACTGGCCAACAGGTGCCCAGTATTTTCCTCCAATTCTAAGGAAGGGTAGAACAGAATAGCAAGTGAAAGTGGTCCAATATTACCACTTTGGAAGTCCCTTCATGCTGGCCAAAATGTTACTGGTGGTCCTTGTTCTCAGAGCTCCCAAGATGGTGGCAGGGCGCTTCCAAGATGGTGGCAAGCCTCCTGTTCTCTGACCTGGGGGTTCTTGGCCTCACAGACTCCAAGGAATGGAATCTTGGGCCATACGGTGAGTGTTATAGCTCTATTCAGCTCAATTAGGACAAACTCCAGGCATTCAGTCTGTGCGGGAACAATGGCAAGCCTCTAGCCCGACTGGGAGAAGCGATGGGCGCTGCCTCACTGGATCACAAGTGCAGCAGACACCCTGCCAGATCTGGAGGGGTGGAAGTCAGTGGCGGGTCTGCAATGGCGGCAAACAGCAGTGGTGGACGGCAAGTGAAAGCTCAGCTCGAGCCATAACAAACATGGAGCAGAAGAGTGTGCAGTTGCAAGATTTAATAGAGTGAAAACAGAGCACCCATACAAAGGGAGGAGACCGAAAGGGGGTAGCCCAAGTCAGTCACTGTTTTAAGTGCTTTACAAATACTCATTTAATCCTCATACCTACCTTATGAGGGCATGATTAGTATCTGCTTTATACCTAAGAAAATTAAGGCACAGAAAGATTGAGTAGATTTCTCAAGATTACATAGCTAGTAACGCAGCCAGGATTCAAAATCAGACACAGTTTGGATCATGCTCTTAACCATTATACATTGCTATACGTCTATTTAAAAAACATCCTGGTGGGGAAAAGCTACTTTATTATCCTAGTAGATTCTATCAGAGCAGAGATGGGCAGGTGGGAGCATGGATAACAGCTCAAGGGACCCAGGTCCAAGGCCCAGGTGTTGGGAGGGTAACACACTCAAGGAAACAGAGGTGCTGGTAAGTAGCAGCAGAAGTGAATGGCCCTTCTGCCTGGTGAGGCTGCAACATGTAATACAGAGGTAATGCTACCAAGCCACAAGGGAGCTCCACACACACATAACAGAGTGTCTAGTGCTGAGAGTACAACAGTGCTCATTCAACTGATACTCCCCCAAAAAAGTGGAGCCCATCAAAAAAAGAACAGCTTGGGGAAAGACGCTTCTAAGCACTGTTTACATGTAAACACAAAGGAACTAGCAACATGTCAGTGAACAGATTCACGGAAGACTATCTCAGCTGTCTTCTAGAGGGCACGTAAACAAGTTCCCATAGTAGAGAAGAATGCCTTCACGTGAGTTTAACAGGAAGACCTTCTCCCCTAGAAATACTGTGTTGACTCCACTGTGATGGCATTTCATTTAGAACACATTCCCCATGACTATATATGCTACAGTACTAACATATGTCTCCTGTTTTTTGTTATGATAAAGTGTGGCAGGGAGCAGGTCTTAAAAGCACACAAATAAGTGTTAGAAGCAAACTACATATTCTGATATGATGACTGTGTCTCATAACCAAATATTCCAGTTTATAACTCCAGTGTAGGTTTTCTTAAAGAAATGATAGCTTGAACTTAATGCAAAACCTAATTTTTGAATTCTAGTTGTATAAATTATTTTCTCAGGATTTTGGATTTTGCTGTGTAAGATGACCTCAATCAGACTGAACACGATCAAAAAATAAAATCAAAGCAAAAAATAAAAAAATAAAAAATAAACCTTTTGAATGTTACTTATTTTATGAGGGAGAAAAGAGAAACAGTTGTCTCTATCAATTGTCTCAGGCCTTTGCACTGAGATTTAACAGCATCTCTACTTTGTCCTATGGTCTTTCACTCAAGTTATCCCTTGTCACATCCAGGGGTCCAAGAGAGAAAAGGCAATTTGGATATGGTGAGCTGTCAGTAAAGATTCTGAATATGGGATTCCATCCTAAGGGTGTCTGGAGTTATATCTTGGAGGCCTTTGAATGCCATATGGCTAGTCTATAGTTATACAAATGTAAAACTTAAAAACCACTTTGAGTTAAACTGAATTTAAATACAGAATAACAGCTTTATCACTAAAATAGCGTTTGTCAAGAACTTTGTTCTTTCACTGATAAAACTGGCTTTATAACATTTACCTATTAAATATAAGCCACTGACAAGAACAAAATACTGATAATTCTGATAAATTATAATGTATTGCCTATTCACTAAAGCACTAACCTTAATTAAAGTACCATATCAGGTAGAGATTGTTTTGTTTTTCCTATTTTCTAACACTGAACTCAACCAGCTTGATAGTTTCACATCAGTTCCAAACCACCGTATTTTTCCACTTGTGCCCCCAACCCCCCCTCCCTTCTTTGCCCACTTTCTTGGAAGCCTGACCGACTGCTCCAAGGTCCAAACACACAGCTGTTCCTTCCAAGGCCAGCTCCAAAACTGACGTGGGTTGCCTGGTAGGCATCATTCCAATCAATTAGTAATGCCTCCTAGCCTTTTCATATTTCAGTCTTTTCCTTTTCACCGGAAAGACTTACTGCCTAACTTTAAAACCTGTTATAGCATAATGTTAAATGAAAAATAACTAGACACTCTATAACTTTGTACAGCTTATACACACATAAGAACTGGAAGTGAACATGAAAAAATAAAACAATTTGTCAGGGTAAAATTTTATTGATTTACAAATTTTATAATTATTATTATAGTCTGTGCAATAAAAAACCATTAAGGAGGTAAGCATCATAATCCGTCACTGGCAAGCCCCTTCTATCTTCTATAAGGAACAATATACTCTCTCTTGAACACAGAGGTATTCGTTCTCTCCTCAATAAATAGCCTTCCTTACTGCATCCGACTTTGAGTGGTACACAGGTGGAACTTGTCACAGTAGAAAGATTTAGAGTGTGGTGTTATGGAATTAACATCTATATTTTTTCTTCAAACCAACCAGTGTGTCTTGATCAGCCAACCTTTCTTCTCCAATAGAAGAGCACTGCTCCCTCTTCTTATCAGACCACTAAATAACCAATAAGTAATTATTAAACATATTATTGTGAAGAAATAATTAAGAAAACAGCATCTAGTGTAGAGTTAAGTGTGGGTTTGAACTCTGGCATCACTGATCTGCTGCGGAACCTCAAACAGATTAATTAACCACTCTGTGCCTCATTTTCCTCATCGGTAAAATGGGAAGGAAAATAGCAGAATAATGGAGATAAAAAAGCTTGGAACTGGCTCTTCTTAAACACTCAATAAATGTTGGCTATAATTATAATTATTATTAGAATGCTAACCAATTGATGATAATAGTTAAACTGACAGAATGATTCAAAAAAACAAACTTCCAAGGAAATGAAACCATGTTTTAAGAAGAAAACTCAAGGATATCACTGCCCCTTTTGGCCTCAGTGGAGATGAGAAAAGCTACTAACAGTCTGAAGCCGCAGAGCAAGGGCAGCAGTAATCTTGGGTTCGGCCTGGATTCAGCTTGGTGAATAGGGAAGACATGACCCAGTACACGCAGGTTCACTCATGTAATCTCAAGAAGCCACAGTTTCAACAATGTCCCTCTCCATGCACAACAGGATTTTGCTTTTTCCCCTAACCCTCACTACTTCCTAATCCCTATTTTGTGTCTAGTGTTTAGAAACAGTCTCTTCACCCCTTTCCCTCTACTCTATTTCCACCCTTAATGCCCCTTCAGACTGTTAGAGCAAACAGATTCATTGATAGATAACTAGAACCATAATGCCACTTTAGAGATGACTGCTGAGAGAATACGTGATAAATATCATCCAATGATCAGATTAGGAGTACACCAGCAAGAACACCGCAGTTCTAATTGCTGATCAGCCACCACTAGTTGTATGACACATAAGATTCCAGCAAGAAAGACATATTTCTTCTATATCTTTATTTCCTTCACAGTACCTGGCCTAGCGCCCACCCAAAATAAGACACATCACTCCCCTGCTCAAAATCCCACACTTAGAAGAAATCCAAGCTCTTTACCCTGGCCTACATACCCTACACAATCCAGTCCCTCTACCTCCACACTGTACCAATAAACTGTGCTGCCTGTGATCCTGCCTTTCAGCTTCTGTGCTTCTGTGTCCTCCCGGGAAGTGATTCTCCAGGTATTCATGTGGCTATGGTCACTCAGGTCTCAGATCAAATACCACTTTGTGTGATAGGACTTCCCAACTAGCACCCTTCTCAAGCACTGTCCCGTTTTGCTTTCCTCAAAGTCATTGTCACTCCATAAAATTCTTGTTGACTCATTTACCATTTCTACCACTAAAATGTAAATTCCATCAGAGCAAGCACCCTATCAAGTTTGCCCTGTGTTCCTGATGCCTAGCACAGTGACTAGCGTATAGAAAGGGGCTCTCAATTTTTGTTGAGTTAAATGAGTAATAACCTCTGAAAATAATACTACCAATATTTATTCAATGCCTACTATATGCCTCCACTGTTCTAACTATCAGGTTGGTGCAAAAGTAATTGCGGTTTTTGCTGTTACTTTTAATTCTACCTAGTATCTCATTTAAGCTACCCAAAAAATCCTACAAGGTCCTCCATTTTACAATGAGAAAACCAGGGCTTTGAGAGATTAAGATGCTGCACCATCACCTAGCTAGTAACTGGTAGAGCTAGTATTCTGGTCTGATTCATAATATATAATTCATATAAAAATATAAGAACTTCTATTCTTAACCACAGTGCTAGACTACTTCCAAGTCAGATTTCTTCATTTGTAATATATTAATAACCATGTCATCGCACTAGACTTGACAGGCTTATAGTGAGGAAAAATATATAAAAACAAATTGAAAAGTATAAAGTACTATGTGGATATGTGATAACATCCTAAAACAGTCATGAACTGCCTCACATGACTCTAACTAGAGCAAAAAGAAACATGGTAAGCAATACAGTTCTTTAATCTCACACTTCATCTAGGGCACAGTGCTCAGTAGTAGCATGAGTATGATGCTCCTAGATATACTTGAACATTAGTCAATGCATATTTCTACCTACTTACCATTCAGCTGCAACTGTATCAGCATGAAGTATAAGAAGAAGCTAATCAAAGGATGAGTATGAAAAAGAGGATCCATAAACACCAAGAAACACCTCCTGGTGAAGTCAACCTGTCCTTTACAACCAAACACCAGTCCCACTGGCTCCTCACTCATTACATGGAAAAAACTAAGGGAATACCCAGCCTGGAACACGGTTTTCAGCAGTCTTCAAAATCTTAATATTTATTATTCTAGGACTTTAAGATAATTCCTACTAAAGTAGTTAGAGGTTTCAACTATAAATCTAGAAGTGGGGCACTATCAATTATAAATCTGACATTTATTATGAATATTACACAGATATAAACATATACCATAAAATATGCATGTGCCTGTGTTTGAACTAAGTCACTACTGAGTCAAGTTACTAATTTCTATGTCTGTCTTCTCTAAGAATTTATAATAGAAATCAGTATATAACTGTAATTCAGTGTAGAGCAGTATTTGAGTCCAAAGATTTAGGCTTGCATCCTAAGTTTTCCAGACAACTCCTGTTTGATCTAGTCAATCTGAGCCTCAGTTTCCTTATCTGTAAAATGAAGATAATAATAATACCATCCTACCTGTTGGCCAAGTTAGAATTAAGGGTGTTACTTTATATCAAAATACACCAGAAGGTTTAAGGCAGTAAACAGACTTTACATTTTTTATACAGCAATTGAAAGGAATCCTAATAGAAATATACGGTATAAATATAAACTCTTACTGATATTAAAGAGTAAAGAGAGTTGTAAAGGATATTTTTTTAACCACAGAAAAATCCAAAAAAAATTACATGCCCCTATTCAGACTGTCTAGAAAAATTTAACAGAAGCAAAGGAATTTCAGGGGCAGTTTGATGAGATGTGGATAGAACAGTTTTTTGGTGAACTCATCAAGTCAGAGTTTTTCAATGAGCCCTAATCATAACATCTTACCATAAATGTGTCCTGGTTTTCCAGATCACATCTTTCCAGAAATTTCATGAGGAGGTAGGTGATAACCAGTCCACGCCAGATGCATTTATCAAAACATATTATTGTTTCTACAAATACTCCAAACCACTCCCATTAGCCCTGGAGACGAACTAATAAATGTCTATAATTTAATGACAATGCTGCTTTTAATGATAATGTGAGCTTTAGCATGGTAAGTTACAGATGCAGAAAGATCTTTGGATTAAAATATGTCTTTTGGCAGGATTCACGGATCTATTGCGATATTACGGAGAATTTGGAAACAAAAATAAACACTAATTCAGGGTTTAAATAAATTTTATTAGTAAAATGTAAAATACTTTAATAAGATACTTTCCTAGTTGTATTTCACCTTCCCATTATAGCTGTACTAAGGTTAAAGTATGACTGTCTTTAATGAATTGTGCCATGTAGTCATCAGCACTTAATGATTCAAAGTCTTACTAATTAACAGTGAGGAAAATTCCCAGAAACTGTACAATGAACTGAACTTGAACTCTGACAGTTATCAGTGAATGAAATCGCAGAGGTAGGAAGAACAGACAGTTGATAAGCAGATATATAAACATTTATTTTTCCTATAGAAAGTCTACAAAGAAATTTTTACTTCATGTTTGTAGAGATTCATGTAATGCTAAAGATTACACTGAAAATTATTACTCTCTGCCATTCCTACTCAATTACCTAAGCCAGAATAAAATTTTTTATTTCCTTTGTTAAATTTAGAATTCAACAAAGGAAAATCATTCTGGCTGGGCATGGTGGCTCATGCCTGTAATCCCAGCACTTTGGGAGGCCAAGGCGGGCAGATGGCCTGAGCCCAGGAGTTGGAGACTAGCCTGGGCAACATGACAACATCTCATCTCTACAAAAAATACAAAAATTAGCTGGGTATGGTGGTGCATGCCTGTAGTCCTAGCTACTTCAAGAGGCTGAGGGGGGAGGGTCACTTGAGCCTGGAAGGTCAACGCTGCTGTGACCATGATTGCACCATTGCACTCCAGCCTGAGCAACAGAGACAGACTTCGTCTCCAAAAAAAACAAAAAAAATATCACTCTATTGGGGAAGAATTAATAAAAGTTCTTTAAGTTTTTTTTCTAACTATCAGTATAAAAGTTAATTTCTTAGCCACCAATGAACCCCAAATAATTTGGTTCGGTCCTAACTTCACAAGAGTTGAAAGCATAGAGTTCCCTATATTTCTATGGCCTATATTTCCTATATTTCCCTATATTTCTATGGCCAATCCTATTACCTACAGTTTACCTACTTCCTGCCAATCAAAAAGCCCATTACTAATCAAGAACTCCTCCATCTCAAGGACCTCAGAGTATTTGGTTTGCTCTTAATGAGGCTCTCAAGCCCTCTGAAGTAGAGCACTGGAACACAAGGCCCCTTTCTGACCTCTGACTGGCTGACTTTTCTGCCCCTTCTGATCCAGGACTGACCCTCAATTCTGGGGATTCTTGAACATTTTAAAAGGAAAAGAAGAGGGGAGAGGATTAAAGCCAGTGTGTCCCAGATGGTAACATAACACAAACCCTACTTTTTTTTCTGATGAATATCAGCACTTTCTTCAGGAGGGCATTTAGGTTAGAAAGGCCTCCTTGAGCCAAGGGTCACAGAAGCTAGTATTTAGGAGGACTCAAATCCAGTAAGCCAGGGAAACCATCCCTGCCAAGGGGCTCAGATTCAGGCTTCTATTGCCCCTTAGACCGACATCAGAATATTTAGGAACTGTTACTGGTTATCCAACTGTTGGAGCACAGAAGAATCAGGCGAAGATACTGTCACCTCCTGGCTCAAGGGCTTAAACAGTAAACCAAATAACTGAGGCAGCAGCAAGTCTCAGCCAGTAGGTCTTGCCCTGATTCTGTCTTCACGAAATTAGACACTGAGGAAGTGGACTAACACCAGAAAAAGACCCTTGTCTGGAGGGAGTCACAGTCTCAGGGGTAAACTAAACACATACCTGAGCATGGATGTGAATCACACAAGTAAATAAATAATTGATTCAGTAAGTAATGAGAGGTTGAAAGGGAATGGATCCTTTTACCCTGTAGTAATCTGAAGAGACTTCCTTGCAAGCATTAAAACAACCTGAGCTATGGCCTATACACTGGGAATATCAGGCACAGTTGCTCATGAGAGAATTATATTTGACAGGGAAGGAAAGAGTGGGTTAGAGAAGAAATAAAACTCCAAAAGCCAAGTTACTATGGAACCAGGCAGAGATCAACTGGATAGGATGATGACAGGTGGGAGGAATGGGCCAGAGTCCAAAGCAGCACCTGATGATAAAAACATACATGGTAATAAGATCCAGATCACATCAGGCTCCAAGATCATGCTGATCTTTTCAGAAGGCAAGTTAATATGCAACATTTGAGTGAAAGGCAAGTGTAAAAATATACCATGAACAGATGAGGCAATGTTTATTTTCCAGATGGAATGAGTCTCAGTAATGATGAAGAACTGGTAGTAAATAAAATACCAACAGTGATTATGCTCAGTACCCCTCTCCAGGAGATGAGTGACAGTGACTAAGAGTAAATTCCAACCATGCAGAAAAGCCTAAAACAGTTTTCAGCGCCTGCAGGGCACGGCCTGGGAGGTGAGCTCCTGGCCTGGCTGAGGCGGTCGCATCTCATCATCCTCACCACTGCTTTACCACCCCCATTCCCTTCAATAATGTGGTTTGACACCTCCCACCACCACCAAAAAAGAAAAGCCTAAAACAGAACCCACCACTTCTCTCTGAGGAAGCAGGAAGCTAAGCTGAATATGATAAGAACCTGATAAGAACAAGAAGTAACAAGAGCCCTTACCTAAAGCAGGTGCTAGGTCTGCATGGATGAACTGTACCTCAAGGATCTCAATTGTGCCCTGGAAGCTTTAAAGAGCACAGGGTTCTTTAAAGGCAAGGGTTCCTCCCCAGCCAGCCCACAGTGAACAAAGGGCACTAGTGGGTCCATCAAAGTTTCACTTGCCTGGAAAATCAGTGACTCAGCCCAGCCAGAATCTGAACTGCTTTCCAATTGGTAGCATATTGGGTTCCATCTTTAAAATCCCAAAGCATATTCTTCTTTGTCTCTGCAGTTTAGGTGGGCTTCCAAGGAATGCTGAGAAGTGAGCTAGACTAAAGCCAAGAAACGGGGTCCGGTCCAGGGTCAGGACAAAACATCATTCCAGCAGCTGCTCATCAATATGCCAGCACGCTGCCAGCCTGGGATAAAATGACCACCACCACTCCCCACACAACACTGTGAGTCACAGACGCCTGATCCCAACCCTCCCTGAGCTTGTACCCAGGACCCAGCAAGAGGTGGAGGGTGACAGCAGAACACGGGTTTCCTCCTCCCCCGTGTGACCCAGTAATCACCCAAGGTGAGGGCAACAGGGAACATGGGGTGGGGGCCAAGAAGGGCCTGGGGTGCAAGGGTACAGGAAGCCAGCTACTGAGAGCCCATCCTAGGGAGGTGGGGAAATGTACCTCACATGAGCCAAACCCAGACCCCTAAAACAGCCTCCATTGGCCCACTGGGCTTAACTCACAAAACAAGATTAAATATAAAATTATTAAGAATTTTCAAGATGCTGACAGCAGAGCATTAAGCCAAGTATGGGACCCTTCTGAGCAGAGCCCTGTGCAACTGCAGAGGCCACAAGCCCAGGAATCTGGCCCTGGCTGATTCTCTGCTATAACATGGGGAAAAAAAAAAATCTAAGGAAAAGGAGGTTAGTCTATAGCTTTCCATAAAGTTTCTTTAAACCAAGCTGTAGGAAATAGAAGAATAACACAGAATTTCTGTAAACACTATGTTTTTCAAAACATAATACAATCTCTTTTGCTTGTTTGAGACAGGGTCTCACTGTATCACCCAAGCTGGGGTGCAGTGGCACAATCACAGCTCACCACAGCCTCGACTTCCTGGGCTCAGGTGATCTTCCTGCCTCAGCCTCCCAAGTAGCTGGGACTACAGGGACACGCCACCATGTCCAGCTAATTTTTATATATTTTGTAGAGACAGGGTTTCCTATGTTGCCCGAGCTGGTCTTGAACTCCTGGGCTCAAGCAATCGGCCCAACTCAGCCTCCCAAAGTGCCGAGAATACAGGCGTGAGCCACTGTGGCCAGTCACAATAAATTCTTGATAATACTGGTGCCAATGAACTGGACTAATCCAGGCCTGTAGGGTTACCAGAGTGCCTCAATTCCTCTAACAGGGAGTAAGAGGCACATGTGCATTACATTTTGCTGGTCATTATTTGACCTATGGCTCACTTAAAGTGGAGTTATAAGAAGCTGGTTGTATTGTATATTCCAAAATTTCCTGGAAACAAACATTCCATGAATGAATAAAACAGAAATACTTGACAAAAATACTTTATTTTTTTTTTTCTATTAGGGAAATAAAGTTCCCACTTGACTGCTATCTACCCACAGACTTATAAAAAATAACTTTAAAATTGTATATCAAAATAAGCTCTATTTCATTGGAGTTCAGTTTACACTGTAAATACTAAAGAATAAAAATAACCCTAACACCTTAAGATAAATGTTTCCAAATCAATTGTTAAAAAAAAAACACACACACACACATACACTAAGCACTCTGCAATGATTGAGACATTGAGACAACCCTAATATCTTGCTCAAACATTAATAACCAACACTATGATACGATGTTCATTCTCTGTTTAAAAACAGCCAAATAATCTACAGTATCTGCTGGCTCATGGTATAAGTGAAAGCCATCTAGACCAATGCTTAAAGTGGTTCATGGGCAGGCACCAGTCTGCAAACTATTATCAGTTCACAAGATAACTAAAGAAATGAAGAGTGTTTAGAAATAGCAGTTTAAAAGAGCAATTTTATATCTGATAAATCTAATAATGCAAAATACAAATAAAAGTCATTATGTCTGGTATTTTTAGAATTCTGGAATGGAGGGATGCACACAGTAACAGAATCAACTGGCATTTTGGCATTTCACTTTACTTCCATTTAAGTTATAAAATGTTATGTTGTGTAGAAACTCAACTATTAAAAAGCATATTTGAAAGTGCAAAGGTTTCCAGAGTTATCTAAGCCTGAACTAGTCCATAACCTAAGTTAAATCTCTAAAACAGTGACATGAAGAACTGCCATTTATCAACTCTAATAAGTGCTTCTGATTTAAGAGTACTTTTTTTACATACTTATGTATACTTTTGAACAATGTTGATGCAAGTTTTTTTTTTAAGTAACAATGTTGATGATCACTTTTATCAACACACTAGGTATATGCCTATGATTGCAAATACACCCCAAGAAAAGTCTTGATTATTTTCCAAGAATCTAAGAAAGGATTACACACAGAAAAGGAGAAATGGAAAAAAATGTTTCATAAAATCCAAACTAAGGATGTTGGAAGAATGATGTCAGCATGTTTCCCTGAGTGTCAGTGTGGTTCTGCAATGTGAGGAGATGTGCAAATCCCTTTTTTGGGAAATGGATATAGGCATTAGTCATGACCACATTTTTTTAAATTTCTACTCTACATTTCCAGTAAATTTTTTTTTTTTTTTTTTTTTTTTTGAGTCAGAGTTTTGCTCTTGTTGCCCAGGCTGGAGTGCAGTGGCGCAATCTCGGTTCACTGCAACCTCCGCCTCTCGGGTTCAAGCGATTCTCCTGCTTCAGCCTCCCGGGTTCAAGCAATTCTCCTGCTTCAGCCTCCGGAGTAGCTGGAATTGCAGGCATACACCACCACGCCCGGCTAATTTTGTACTTTTAGTAGAGACGGGGTTTCTCCATGTTGGTCAGGCTGGTCTTGAACTCCTGACCTCAGGTGATTCGCCCACTTTGGCCTCCCAAAGTGCTGGGATTACAGGCATGAGCCACCGCACCTGGCCGTCCAGTTAATTTTTAAGATGGATGTTCCCATTAATACTACTTAATGGTTTAAGCCAACTTCATAATTAAAGACTTCACCTAACAGTTTGAAAGAAATTCCCTTATCATAAAAATTGGGTCTGGATACATAAAATACTTGAAAGAAGACATTCAAAGTAATAAAAAATGAAGACCAGCAAGCCTGCCAGTATTATGGTTTCTAAACCCAGTAAGGTTACAATGTTCTGCATTTCCTCAATGAGTGTATCTGGCGTTTCTTCTTATAAGGACACTAATCCTATAGGATCAGGACCCCACCCTTGTGACCTCATTTAACCTTAAGTACATCTGTCAAGGTCCCATCTCCAAATGTTGACACACCAGGGGTTTGAGCTTCAAAATATGGATTTTGGGGGTCACAAACATTCAGTCCATAACATATTGCTACCATTGTATTTCTACTGGCAGTGACGCTATAGAGCAAAGATTGGCAAAATGTGGCCTGCAGGCAAAACATGGCCCACTGCTCATTTTTGTACACCTCACAAGCTAAAATGCTTTATGTTACATTTTAAATGGTTGGAAAAAATCAAAAGAATATGTCAAAACATATAAAACTGTGTAAGATTCCAACGTTAGTGTCTAACAAAGTTTTTAAAAAATACAGTCACATCCATTTGTTTACATGTTGTATGAAACTGAGTAGCTGCAAAAGAGACTATGCAGCCTACTCTAAAATAGTTACTAAATGGCTCTTTACAGTGAATATTTTTGTCAATTCTTGCTACACAGGATTAAAATGAAGCATCTCTATATGGTTTGACTGACCCACCTCTAAAATATATAATCAACTTTAAAAAGCAGTACTATTTATCACTTTTACCCAGTTTACTTCCAAATAGGATCTGAGGAAACCTATTTTTGTGTCAGCAATATTAAGTTCAAAGCTCTTATCAGAACTCCTGGGCTAGCTTAGACCTTCAAAGATGTGGCACATTGCTTGCCAACAACAGATAACCCACTCAGTCCCCTTAATCTTGGCTTTACTGAAATGCATTTGGCCTCATTTCAAAGTCCTATCTCTGCCTTCTTCAGCATGACACCTTCCAGTAACTGTGCAGACTTTCGGTCCTGTTCCTACTTTGACTGTTCTTATTCTTTGGCTTTGTCTTCCTGAGGATCCTGCAGAATCTTCTGAATAAGCATGAAAATATTTCCTCAGTCAGAGATGAACCAGCTTTTCTGGTTGTGTATGGCAGGAAAGGCAAGTAAAATTAGGTGGCGATACATATTCTCAACTGATTTGAGCCCTTCACAGCTTCCTTCATAGTGGTCCATCAGTGCCATATACAACCTGAGATAATTTATCTTTTTTTTATTTTTAGTTTTTGAGACGGAGGCTCACTCTTGTCGCCAGGCTGGAGTGCAGTGGTGCAATCTCAGCTCACTGCAACCTCCGCCTCCCGGATTCAAACGATTCTCCTGCCTCAGCCTCCCGAGTAGCTGGGACTATAGGCATGCAGCAGCACGCTCAGCTAATTTTTTGTATTTTTAGTAGAGACAGGGTTTCACCATGTTGGCCAGGATGGTCTTGATCTCTTGACCTCATGATCCGCCCGCCTTGGCCTCCCAAAGTTCTGGGATTACAGGCGTGAGCTACCACATCCAGCCAATAATTCATCTTTATAGGTGCTAGACAGAACTGGAGGGAATGAATAAAAAGAGGTTTAAAACTACCATAACTTTCAGAAAATTTATTGAACAGGTTATACTTCGTCTTTTATCTTGCATTCATTTTTTTCCTGTTATAATTACATTTCCTAAAATTAGCGTAGAAAGTCAACAAGAAGCCCTATGAGGCCAATGGTTTGAATAATAAAGCTCATAGTAAATGTTTTCTCTTGAGATAGCAATAGACATTTGTTATTTACATTTCTTAAATTATGTTGTGTATTCTTTCATGTCTATTGTATTTTTCTTGGGTGAACTGCCTGATCGTATCTTTTACCTATTTTGTTTGGAGGTGACAGTGTTTTAAAATTCTATAACTTAACATAATAATGACACC
Source organism: Rhinopithecus bieti (assembly GCF_001698545.2). NCBI lineage: Eukaryota > Metazoa > Chordata > Mammalia > Primates > Cercopithecidae > Rhinopithecus > Rhinopithecus bieti. The sequence goes on along the minus strand of NW_016812891.1, from coordinate 99,353 downwards.
AAGTCCAATGTCCTATCCTTTCTTAAAAAGCAGCCTCTAAAATGTCAATATTTTGGCTTCACTCTCCCTCTAGTTCTCTCCTTGAAGTACAATAGAAAGGGCACCAGACTTGAAGTCCTAAGACACAGGTTCACTGCTGGATTCCTGGGACTTGTTTACTTACCTGTAAAGTGAAGGGGCTGGATTAATTGTTCAGCAAGGCCGCAGAGGTCTAAAATTCTTGCAGTCTATTAGTTTTTCTATTCTCTCCCCATTCATCACCAGCTCCCGAATTCTATCTATGGTGGCAAGATGGCAGCTGTGAGTTAATTAAAGGATCTGTGGGGTTTTGGTAGTCATAAATTGGTGGTGAAGAAAAAACCAAAAGCAAGAAGTATAGAGAAAAGAAATAGTACTTCATGTCCTCAAAGGGTTCAATTTCTATAAAAATGATAAAATTAGTTAAGATGCTACCATTTCAGGGTCAGACTTTGGCTCTGTTGAGGATGTTAATTGCATTATTGCAAACAAATAGCTTCAAAGCAAATAACCAAATATTGGCTGAAGCAAAGTTGGTCCAAAAATTCGGTTTATTTGGTCGTACAAAAGAATAAACCTGCACATTGGCTTTTACCCTCCCACTTCTTTTTCTTTTTTTTTTTTTGAGGCGGAGTCTCACTCTGTCGCCCCGGCTGGAGTGCAGTGGCGCAATCTCGGCTCACTACAACCTCTGCCTTCCAGGTTCACGCCATTCTCCTGCCTCGGCCTCCCAAGTAGCTGGGACTACAGGCGCCCACCACCACACCCGGCTTTTTTTGTATTTTTAGTAGAGACAGAGTTTCACCATATCAGCCAGGATGGTCTCAATCTCCTGACCTCATGATCCACCTGCCTCGGCCTTCCAAAGTGCTGGGATTACAGGCGTGAGCCACCACGCCTGGCCTGACCCTCCCACTTCTTTTACCAATCCTCTTCAATATCCCAACTTCCACATAATTGTGTTGGGCCAACTTTCTTCTAAAGGACAAAATTAAATAATCAATACATGTACTGCTAAAGCAATTCCAGGCTTTAATTATGTTGTGTATTCTTTCATGTCTATTGTATTTTTCTTTGCTTTAGTTTTGTCTTCAAAAGGGGCACTACTTTTAGTTTTCTAGTATCCCCTTCCTACCATCTGCCATTTTCTTAAAGAGAAATGCAAATTTATCTTTAAAAGATCTGGCTGCCCACAATGAATTAAGTACAAAATTTTACCAATAGTTGGGGAGAAATCCACTCAAAATTCTACCATCCTAATACACTTATGTCTTCATTTTTCCATATTCCCTTGATCTCTCCTCACATGCAAGCACATTTTGGAGTTACAGTCATGTGGCACATCCTGCTTTGACCAAGCTCTTCCATGTTGCTGCACAGTAACCATTATCATTTGCATTTGCATCACAGTACATAAAGTAGGTCATCAGCATTTTAACCACTTCTGTATTTGGGGGCACTTAAGTTGACTTCAAATTTTTACTTTTTTTTGCCCAGGCACAGTGTCTCATGCCTGTAATCCCAGCACTTTGGGGGGCCAAGGCAGGTGGATCACCTGAGGTCAGGAGTTTGAGACCAGCCCGGCCAACATGGTGAAACCCCCGTCTCTACTAATAACACAAAAATTAGCCAGGCATGGTGGCACATGCCTGTAATCCCAGCTACTTGGGAGGCTGAGGCAGGAGAATCGCTTGAACCCAGGTGGCAGAGGTTTCAGTGCGCTGAGATTGCACTATTGCACTCCAGCCTGGGCGACCGAGAGAGACTCCATCGCAAAAAAAAAAAAAAAAAAAAAAAAAAATTTTATAGTAATGGTAGAGTGAACCTCTTCATGCATTTAGCTTTTTCTTTCTTATGAGTCATTATGTGAGATGCTAGGGAGTGAGATTCTGAATCAAGTGATGTGATTGTATTTGCCATTTTAAAAAACTGGCCTTGCCCAAAGTATTTTACTCTAACAGTAAGGACATTAAAACCTAGGTGTGATACTAAAAGAACATTATGGGATATAAGAAATATTCCTTTGTCATGGGTATAGGAGGTAAGGGGTCCCTATAAGTAGTATGATAAAACAAATGCCCCTTCAGTCCTTTGATTCCTCACTGCTTGAGAAAAAAGCAAACACTACTACAGCCCTTTGATCTGGTGACAGGAGGGAAAACTGCAGACCTCTTTTAGGTCTCAGTAAAGGGGTAAAAAAAAAAGTTTGTTAACTTCAAGGCTCTATTTTAAAAGTGCTTCTTTATCAGATTTCTAGGCATGATACTACTGAGTTTTGTTCCACTTGTACAATATATTTTATGAAGGTACTCCATGACCTGACCCTCTCTAGATACCACAAGCCTGAGAAAGAAATAATAAGGGAGCAACCAGAAAGCGGGCTTCAAAGAAACATATAATGGAAACATTTCTCACTGCTTATTAACAGCAAGAAATAATGCCAGCCAATCCTATTCATTCCATGACATCTTTACCATTAAAAACTTTTTCCAGGCCAGGAACAGTGGTTCACTCCTGTAAGCCCAACACTTCGGGAGGCCAAGGCAGGTGATCATCTGAGGCCAGGAGTTCAAGACCAGCCTGGCCAACTTGGCAAAACCTTGTCTCTACTCAAAATACAAAAATTAGCCGGCAGGCTGGTGGGCGCCTATAATCCCAGCTACTCAGGAGGCTGAGGCAGAGAACTGCTTGAACACAGGAGGCAGAGGATGCAGTGAGCCAAGACCGTGCCACTACACTCCAGCCTGGGCAGAAACTTCATCTCAAAAAAACAAACAAAAAAACCTTTTTCTTTGTTTGATCACTACTAATCATGATACTTGTACATCTTTTAATGCAGACACAAAAATGGAGATGTGGAAAGGAATCTGTCCTCACTTCCACCAAAAAAGGCACAGCTATGGTACGATGGACATAAGAAAACGTGTGGAAGAACATACAATTAAATACTATTAGAAAAAAACAGAATCCACTACATACAGGCTTCTGCAACTTGCTTTGTATGTGCCTTTTAAATAATGTACCTTTAAGGAGGTTGCAGTGAGCCAAGACTGCACCACTGCACTCCAGCCTGGGCAATGGAATGAGACTGTCTCAAAAAATAAAATAAAAATAAATAAATAAATAACGTACCTTTAAAATACATACTTTTCATTATGAAATACTGAAAGCATTCAGAAAATTATAGGTGCTTACCAATCAATTTTGTCAAATCTTAACTCTGATAATATTTGCTCTATAATTTAAAAAAATAAATTACAAAGATGAAGCCCCTCGTCTGGCCTCCCCCCTCCATTTCCCTCCCTCCCTTTATAGAGATTACCACATCCTGTATTGGCTGAATATCATTCCTATGCATGCTTTTCTATTTTTATTACATAACTATGCTTTAATAAAATACATGTACCTTATTTCCTTTGAAATAATTTAATTAGACTTACCTTCAATTTTAAAATGCATATTTTTAACATTATACCATTTCTAAAATGTGGATGTATCTTACAATCCATAATGAGACATTACATCACAATTTAATTGGCAATTTTCCCCCTTTCTCAGTGTACATAAAATAATAGTGCATCTTAGCATCAGCATAACCTTTCAGATTCTATGAGATGTGGTAAGATTGCTTTACATGACTTTTTAAGGAAATGGCATCACATTAGACATTTCACAACTTTGTCTTTTCATTCGATATGACGTTTTTGAGATTTACCAATGTTGTCACATGTATGCAACATCTTTAACATCTCAAGTAACCATGACACACCACAGCATTAGAAGACATTTAAGTAAGACAGAAGTCCTATGCTTGCTAATGGAAATGGTAACTAGTGATGTTCAAATGCTTGACTTAAACAAAGAAAAGGTATACCAAACAAGATGGAAATAAGAAAAAAAGAGGGAGAGAAGAAAAAGAAAAAAATTCCCTGCTTGTTTGATTTGTACGTAGCTGGGAACAGCAGACATCTGAATAACTAAACTTGATGACTCAGGAGTAAAAATGACAAGAGGAACTGTTTCCTGGAAATCTGTGCTGTTGCTACTCCAGGGCCCAGTCAGAAATGCAAGCTGCTCACATCAGTCACGCAGGCACTGAGACCTCAGACCCTGCTTTTACTCACTCAAGGTTGGCTAAAAACCAGCATCATCATAAGACAGGCGACAAGGGACAAAGAGAGGGCGACTGAGACTGCAGCCTCATTCACTGTTTCCTGTGACTCTGCTCTTCCCTGTCCCCCCTCCCTCCTTTGTATTCCTCTTTTTCACTACCACTTTAGCCAAGAAGTCCATTTCAAAGACCTGTACCCACTGTGTCCGCCTTACACGCTTAAACACAAAAGCACGCGCAGGTACTCACACACACACAATCCCCACAATGAAAAGCCAAAGTAAATACTAGATTTTGCTGAAGGTACATAAGAAATTTTCTATTACTGGTTCCTAAAATGAAACCCCAGTTTTAGCTTGAGAGTTAAAAGAGGCAAAACAAACAAACAAACAAACAAAAATTCTAGAGCTCCTGATAGCTTTTCTTCCTTTCCACGTGATCGAAAACACCTTGCTGGAGGCAGATTTTATTTTGAAAAGGGTCTCCAGTGGCCTTTTCACAAACACACACGGAACCCTTACTTTTCACAGAGGACATACTGTGATAACTCTTACAGGGGTGTATTAAATATTATACTACTAATTCTTATATGTGTAGTTTGCCCCTTTACCTCCATTTAACCATAAGCCAGTTGAAAAAAATGGCAATACTCTAATTCTAGCTAACACAGAAATGCCCATATTTACTCATATTAAATAAAGTATTACAGAACTCATTAATAAATGTAACCATCAAAGAAAAGTAGAATTCCTAAATTATTTAATGTGTTAATAGGTAAAGTGCATCTTTTTATCTTTTAAAATTTAATATTTTAAATTCTAGTATATTTTATTTGATGTAGAGTAACGGAATAAAACGACCCCCAAATCATTTTATTGGTTTTTCTTCCTCCAAAACATTCCTGGAAGCCAGAAAATCCACTGGAGTTCTGGTGTTTTGGGGCATTCAGCAACTAAAGTTCCTGTTACCTGCTGACATACTTGAACTGTGTCTGAACATAAAGTATTGGAAGATTAAACTCTCAAATTTGATTAACTCATTTTCTGTCAAGTTATCCTAATTAACCTACAGCCTTCAAACTTTGGGATTACTGCTGCCAATTCTGTACAGCCATTTGTTTAGTGCACGGTCTGCTCTAATACCCTCCAAGGCAAAATTGCAAATAAAAACTCTTTTTGATTTCTACTAATTAAATAGACATTGGAATGTGCCATGCCTATAATCTGTATTAATATGTGAATACAAATTTTGCCTACTTCATATGAAGCATTCAGAAAGAACTTATTAAACTAAAATAAATTCTTCTTGCAGTGAAGGACTTTCATTTGTTCAGAAACATCACTGAATGCCTACTATGTGTCAAGCACTGTGGTGGCCAGTGCAAATATAGTTGTAAACAAGTAAACAGCCCCTGTACTCATGGACTTTCCATGACTAGGAAGGAAGACAGACATTAACAAATAATTACAACCAAATAGTAAGAAAGCTAACACCACAATTTGTGCCTTGCACAGCACTTGCCAATATAAAGCTCAATATCAAAACTACAAATACAAATACTGGCCAGGCACAGTGGCTCATTCCTATAATCCCAGCACCTTGGGAGGCCAAGGCAGGAGGACTGCTTGAGCCTAGAAGTTTGAGACCAGCCTAGGCAACAGAGAGAGACCCCATCTCTACAAAAAAAAAATTTTTTTTTAATTAGCCAGGCATGGTGGTGCATGCATGTAGTCCTAGCTACTTGGGAAGCTGGGGTGAGAGGATTGCTTGAGCCTGTGTGGTAGAGGCTATAGTGAGCCATGATCATGCCACTGCACTCCAGCCTGGGCAACAGAGCAAGACTCTGTCACACACACACAAAAAAATTATATATATATACACACACACACATATATATATATACACACATACACAAATACTCTACTCAGTTAAGGACTTTGTTGAGTTTATAGATCAAGAGTGGTACAAAGGATAAAAGAGAGAAGACAAAGTCATGCCTCAAATTAAAATTGTAGGATAGTAATAATGGGTGAACAGCATTCTGTATGTACTTAATGCCACTAAATTGTACACTTTAAAAATGGTGAAAATGGTAAAGCAAGCCAGGTACAGAAAGACAAATACTTACACGACCTCACTCATATGTAGAATCTTAAAAAGCTGATCTCACAGAAGTAGAAAGTACAATGGTCTCACAGGCTGGACTGGTTAGCAAGGAGACGTAATGGGCAGATGCTGGTTAAAGGATATATAATTACGAGTAGGTAGGAAAAATAAATTCAAGATATTCAGACAATATTGCATTTTTTAAAATTATTTTTTGTAGATATGGGGTCTCACTATGTTGTCTAGGCTGGTCTAGAACTCCTAACCTCAATCAATCCTCCCGCCTTGCCCTCCCAAAGTGTTACGATTACAGGCGTGAGCCACCATGACCAGATGATAACATTTTATTTTTGAAAATGCAAAGACAGTGGTTGTTAAAATGTTCTCACCATAAAAATGACAACTGTGTGAGGTAATGCATTTGTTAATTACCTAGGCTTAACTATTCCACAATGTATATATGTTAGGCATGATATATACATCATGTTATGCATAATACAAAACGTCGTATTACGCATGTTAAATACATACAATTTTATCTGTCAATTTTTTAAACAAAACATATTTTAAACGTCAAAACAAAAAAAAAATTATAGCATAAAAATTGCCCTTTGGTAGATTTACCAAAATTAAGTAGAAATCAAAAAGAGTTTTTATTTGAAATTTTGCCTTGGAGGGTATTAGAGCAGACTGCATTAAACAAATGGCTGTACAGAATTGGCAGTAATTTATAGTAAGTTGACCAAAATGGTAAATTTTATGCTATAAATGGGTTTTGGCAAATTTACCAGAATGGTAATTTTATGCTATATATGTTTTGTCACAATAAAAAATTTAAAAAAAATTGTTGTTAAATGTTTAATCAACTTCACCAAAAATTTAAAACATATGAGTACTATATGAGAGAAGCTATATGGCACAGAAGTGAAAGCAGATAGAAAATGTGAAATTTCTTGGCTTTGATTATCTGCCAGCCTTACATCAATTGTATAGTTCACCTATCAGAGCACAGCTGGAGGTGGGTAAGGGCACAATCTTAGAAACAGGTTTCACTACGAATGCATGGTTTCTAATCTTCATTGGATTCGCAAACCTTTTCCTTATCACTAATCAGCTCCCAAACTTTTGCCATTCTCTTTCAATCTGCTGCTCAACCCCAGGACCATATTTAATGACCTCTTCCTCTCCATTTCCTGATCCTCACCAAACCTACCTGCATTTGCTCCCATTCTTACTTTCTTCTCTCCCGGTTCTGAATAGGTGGCCCCTCTAGCAAGAACCTTCCTTGTAAAGATCTGATCTGCTCATGAACCCTATCCCATCAATTAGCCCCTTAGTAACTTCACCTCCTCCCTTTCTACAGGCCCCTTCTTTAAGCTACTTTTCAAGCTACTCCTATCTTCAAAAAAAAAAAAAAAAAATTGTTACCCTCCCTTGACTCTAATCTTCCTCTAGCTACCACCCTACTTCTCCCTTTAACTTGACTTCCTCCCTTCTTCTTAGCCTGTACCCCTATCTCTTCCTCCCATTCACTGCTCCACAGACTATAATCAGACTTCACTTCCCATATACCCAGGCCGATGAAAGAGTGCTGGCTGAAGTCATCAGGGATTCCCCACTGACTCATTTCAATGGACTCTCTTTGGTCTTTCTTAAATATAGGAAATATCAGCCTTATTTAAATTTCTTTATTGGCAGCACCACTATTCATTCAATCCTCTAAACCAAAGCCCTGTAACTCTTTCCAGAGTCCTCTCACTCCTACTTTTTTATCTCCTTGTTCAGCCACAATTTTTTTAATTTAAAAAAAAAGTACACAGTATTACCCACTTGAGAAATTTAAAAATACAGACAAATAATACAGAACAAAATTTAAATTTAATGTACAAAAGAGAAATAAAAACATACATCCCAACAAAGATTTGCACACAAATGTTCATAGCAGCTGTATTCATAATAGGCAACAACTGAAAACAACCCAAATATCCATCAATATGTGAATGGATAAAAAATTGTGGAAAGCCAGATATGATGGTTCACACTTGTAATCCCAACACTTCTGGGGGCCAAGGCAGAAGGATTGCTTGAGGCCAGGAGTTTGAGACCAGCCTGGGCAACATATAGAAACACCTATCTCTACAAATAATTTAAAAATTAGACAGACATGGTGGCACACACCTGTGGTCCCAGTTACTCAGAAGGCTGAGGCAGGTGGATCACCTGCGTCTGGGAGGTCGAGGCTGCAGTGAGCCATGATCACACCACTGCACTCCAGCCTGGGTGACAGAGCAAAACCCTGTCTCAAAAAAAAAAGGGGGGGGGGGCATAGGCATACAATGGAATACTACTTAGTAATAAAAAAGAATGAACTACTAATACATACCACAACAAGGAGAAATCTCAAAAGCATCATGCTGAGTGAAAAACAGATGCAAAAGAAAACACACTGTATGATTCCATTCATATAAAATTTTAGAAAAGGCACAGCTATAGTGACAGAAAGCAGATCAAGTTTTCAGGAGCCAGAATATACGAGAAAAAGACTAACTGCAAAAAAGATCACGAGGATACATCCTGGGGTGATGGACACACTACATTATGATTGTGATGGTGGTTACATGATTGTATATATTTGTCAGAACTATCAAACTGTACACTTAAAATTTGTGAATTATATAATATCTAAGTCATCCCTCAATAAAGCTGATTTTTAAAAATTAATTACATTAATTGAGCCTTCTAAAATAAGATTTTTAAATCTACGTTTCTTTTCTGAAGACCTAATTTATATTTCAGTTCTGTGGTGAATCAATCCCATATATAGTATTGTGTTGCTCGTAATGACACAAAATTATAATTGGAAATAATACTTAGCTGAATTACGTTATCTCCAGGAAGCTTATCAAGGCAACAATTTACAATGTACATAAGCAGGTGAATATTGTGTGAAAATGGCATTATTTTGATTATGATAAAGAAGCCGTGTGCTCTTTGATTCTACCTGCATAGCAATCTCATTTATTCTCTTTGAGAACCTCCTGAATGGAAACCTCAAATTTCAAAGGGTGAATACTGGTCTGTCTTTCAGACACTGTACCTAGGCGGAAAGCACAGGGCTAGGACTTCCTCTTTTCTTTATTCCCTGAGGATTAAAATGTATACAAGGGGACTTCAAAAAATTCATTTAAAAAAGAAATTAAAAGATAATGAAAATATAAACTTCATTTGTCAACATAAGCTCCATCAAGTTCAAGATACTTTCGTGGGTAATGGTACCAGCCATTAGTCCATCTCTAAAGAATTGAGGGTTCCAGGAACTTAACCACGTCAATGCAGTTCTTTTACATTATTAACTGAAGAAAAATAGGTGCCCTTTAAAGATTTTTTTAAGATTAGGAAAGAAAAAGAAGTCAGATAGAGCCAAATCAAGACTGTATGTCAGGCCAGGCGCAATGGCTCACACCTGTAATCCCAGCACTTTGGAAGGCCGAGACAGGCGAATCACCTGAGGTCAGGAGTTCAAGATCAGTCTGGTCAACATGGTGAAACCCCATCTCTACTAAAAATACAAAAAATATTTTTTTTGTATGTGGTGGATCATGCCTGTAATCCCAGATACTCGGGATGTGGTGGATCATGCCTGTAATCCCAGATACTCGGGAGGCTGAGGCAGGAGAATTGTTTGAACCTGGCAGGCAGCGGTTACAGTGAGCCAAGATCGCGCCACTGCACTCCAGCCTGTGCGACAAAGTGAGACTCCAACTAAAAAAACTGAGGACTCAACTAAAAAAAAAAAAAAAAAAAGGACTATAAGTGAATGCCTAATAATTTCCCATCAAAACTCTTGCAAAATTGCCCTTTTTTGATGAGAGGATGAGCAGAAACACTGTCCTGGTGGAGAAGGACTCTCTGGTATAGCTTCCCTAGGTGTTTTTTTGTTTGTTGGTTGGTTTTGCTAAAATGTTGGCTAATTTTCTCAAAACACTCACAATAAGCAAATATTATCATTCTTTGGCTCCCCAGAAAGTCAACAAGCAAAATGCCTTGAGCATCCCAAAAGTCTCTTGTCATGACCTTTGCTCTTGACCAGTCTGCTTTTGCTTTAACTAGACCACTTCCACCTCTTGGTAGCCATTGCTTTGGTTGTGCTTTGTCTTCAGCATCATACTGGTAAAGCCATGTTTCCTCTCCTATTACAATCCTTCGGACATATGCCACAGGATCTCAATCCCACTTGTTTGAAATTTTTATTGAAAGTTCCCTCTTCAATTAGGGCATGAACGAGATTAATTTTTTCCTTGAAAATTGACGTGGATGGTCTACTGCTGTGGGCTTCATCTTCAACATCATCTCGTCACTTCTCAAAGGATTTTAGCCATTTGTAAACTGCTGGTTTCTTTAGAGCATTGTCCCCATAAACTTTTTGTAAAGCATCAATGATTTCACCATCCTTCTACCCAAGCACCACCATAAATTTGATGTTTGTTCTTGTTTCAATTTTAGCAGAATCCATTTGCCCTGATAGGGGCTTTTTAAAAACTGGTGCCATATCATTTCTTAATGTCTCGAACTGTTCAGACATGTTGTAACAAGTTAGTACAAGTTGATGTTGGTTCAAAAATATTTTGAAATCCATGCACAGTTTTTTTTCATAGTGTACATTTTTTCCATGAACTTTTCCAAGACCCCCACACGTTTCTTTATTCCCAACCCCACCCCCACCATCTAATAAATACAGTACTTAAACAATGTTGACTAGTTCAAAATATGTATTTATTTAATGCATAACAGAATTGCTGCCACCAAAAGACTCACTTCCTGAACAATCCATATTCAAACCAATTTTATAACACCAACTTGCCTAATTCTAGTAACTGAAAATGCACACACAGGGTGCAAACCTTTACCTATGAAGGCAGTTTTGTTAATCCCCAGCTAGAGGAAAGGCTCTGATCTTTGTCTAACGCCTATCTGAAAATCTACCACAAGACAGTGTATCAACATATTTTCCCTGTTGTTCCATAATCCATTTCCAGAGTTACAGAATGATCACGCTACAATGCAGGGAGGAAAGGGTTGAAGGCAACTAGTTTCTATTCACTTATCATTAAGCTTAGAAAAGCTGATCAGTTTTGACAGTTCTAACTCACTGACTTGCTTTCCAAAAAACTAAGGATAGTTCCAGCTCAATAGAGTGATTATCCAAAGATTAGTGACCACTGATTAATTTATCCTCTTAAGTAACCATAAATAATGGGGATTACATTGCCTTGACATTCTTCCATAATCCATTCTCAGTTGCCACCAGACACCCAAAGTCATCTTGATGAATTAGAGGATGAAGACAGATTAATTAAATTAAGCATGACTTTTATCAGATTTTTTTTTTCAAAAATAGTCTGCCTCTTGAAGTGGCTCAATATGTTTCCTAATCAAAGAATAAAAAAAACTACCACATACACAAAACTAATTATAATACCATACACATAACAAATGAACACTAAGTTATAGAACACCATGTTTTGAAGTCAATATCAAAAACTGACATTGCTCTTTTGATTCCCAGCCTTTACTGCTGTCAAGTCTCTTCCTGTCTGATGTGTTGGCATGGAATTTAAAAGATTGTATGACTTCTATTTTTCAAACTCGGAGGAGAAAAATGCTTTAGTTGGACTTTCCTTTTCTTCCCTTCCCTGTAATTGTTAGAAAACATATTCACTAGTCAGCAAGCCAATACTTCAGTTCACCCAAAAGGCACAACAGCAGACAAATGTGGTCAAAATACTGCTTTACACACTGACTTTTGCTTTAACACAGATTTTGTAAATGAAGCCAAATGATATTAAAAGATGAAACAATTACTGGAAGGGTAAAGGTGTCTTGGCTTACAAAAACGGGCAGATATCTCTTCTTGCACAACTATCAATTCCCTTTCATCCACCCCCTGCTGTTACTGGTTCTTCCTCCAGGGTCACTGCACTTCCAGCACCTTCAGCTGGGCTTCAATCACAAGAGAGCAATTCAGGACCTGAGCCCTGAGAGATCACAGGACAGCACGTGAGTCAGCACACACGCCCGCACACAGGCACCGAGCCAGCCTGCTCAGTCACAACAGTGTTGGACGGATCTGTAGTGCTTTATGCACTGAAAAGTACTTTGACACTCTCTTACTTGAGTCTCACTGCTCACTGCGTGACAGGTAACTAAGGCAAAATACACTTGTGTGTGGCCTGGTGGCTAGTTATTATCTCCATTGGGACTGACTCCCTTCCCGGCCAGAAAGTGCCATAAAGATGACACCTCCTCCCCTAGCAAACCTCAAATGTCCATTATGAATATGCAAAAACAGTCCATATTTCTCAATTAACTGCGCAATATTGTACCCCAGTCCTATTCAGATAATTTAATTTCACTTATTCTATAATAGTATTATAGTAGCTCCCCTAGATAACTCTTTTAAAGAGTAGAATCTACACTTACTTAAAAGAATTAGCTGTTTTCATTTTGAATTGTGAATGAAGTAGTTGGCTCAGTTACTAAACTCTGTGAATATATAAGATAACATCATCTGCTTGTTGAACAGGTTTTCACCACTGTCAATACTTTAAATTTAAAATACATAAATTAATTGAAATGGCTCTAAGCTATTCTCACTGTCTCTTGGTCTAGAACATCTTAAAAATAAGACTTACAGACCAACTTAATTACATCACAAATGACAGGAGGAGGGAACATGCCGAAAGTCTTTAGCGGTCATGTCAAATTGAAGGGAAAAAATAGACTAAGTCTTAAGACAGAGTTTTGGAAATACCTAAGATACGGATAGTAAAAATACTATTTTGACCCTTGGGAAGACACAAACCTGAATTAGAGAAATCTAAAGGCTAGAAAGACATTTTAAGGAAGTTCTCTTAGTTTTTTTTTTTTTTTTTTTTTCAAGACCAACGCTAAGAGGTGGCAGCAGCTACAGTGGCCATCTCAGTGCGGCCATACTTTTAAATATAATGATTTTAGTAGAAATGAACTAAATTACCTAGAAGCAGCCCCTGAGTCCACTCAAGGCAGGATTTCTGGGTTTCTATTATATCATGTTCCTCTTAGAGATATATGTTTTTTCCAAAGTACCACCACTGGACTCAGCGTCACTCTGAGACTCCCAGTTTGCATTTCCAGTTACCTGCCTGACATCACCCTTGATGTCTTGCGGACCCTTAATGCTCAACATGTCTAAAATGTGAGCCAGCCTTTCCCTGGCAACTCCTTCTCCTCATGCCGCATACCTGTCCCTGGCACCATCTAGGGCTATTGACATGATTTTGTAGGGCACAATACAAAATGTATTGTAGGTCTCCCTGATCAAAAACTATTAAGACACAGGCTCCAGATGTAGGCATCAATGCTGTTTCCGTGTTCTTCATCACTGTCCACACTCATTCTCTGCCAGAATTCCTGCAGTCTATCCTTTGAAATGCCTCACATCTGTCCCTTCATTCCCATTTCCTTGGCTGCCCCTCAAATCTCACTCGGCTTTCGGTCGGGGGTTTGTAATTGGTGTTCCTCCTATTTCTTGCCTCAGACATCTTTTTAAAGCACTACTTAGAAACCCTCTTCAGAAATCCTCAGTATCTCCCCATTGCCTCTATTAAATAACGTCCAAGCTTACCTTAGCATTTAGATCTTCCATCTCCCAACTCCACCATTCTTTTCCAGCCTTATAGTCTATGACCTTTCACTGCACATCCTGGGCCCTAGACAAACCAAACTCCTCGTCATTCACTTAATAAGCCCAGTTGTGGGGTCAAGTATAAAGAACTTGGGCCATGAAGCTGTGGAGACTTAAGTTTAAATCCAGCCTCACTACTTACTAGCCTTAGTAGCTCCACCTAAAACACACACATCGTAATTGTTACATGAAAGGATTACTGGATAGATTAAACAAAATAACCTAAAATACATAGTCAACCACAGTCAGAACATTTAGTATTAGAACTGCCTCCTGGCCCTTGCTCAGGCCTTACACTCTCACCTCGGATAACCTCTTCTGTCAGATGTGCTGAGGAAAGTCTCCCAATCTCATAACACCTAACTCAAAAACTGAAGCCATCCCTAGTCAGCTCAGTCAGAAGTCATTCTCCCTTCCTCCAAAATCCTCTATCTTGCTTGCACAGCATTTAGCAGGTACGGCATATTCTCTCAGAGTTACTTAAGTATATCTCATTCCTTTTCCCGTCATGACCTCTCAAGAGCATGCAATAAGTCAAATTAGTTTCTTGTGTGGCTCTTAGTACACATTTTGTGCTCAAAAAAGTAAATGGGTGGCTGGGCATGGTGGCTCACATCTATAATCCCAGCACTTTGGGAGGCTAAGGCACGTGGATCACCTGAGGTCAGGAGTTTGAGACCCGCCTGACCAACATGGTGAAACCCCGTTTCTACTAAAAAGACAAAAATTAGCCAGCCATGGTGGCGTGTGTCTGTAATCCCAGATACTCGGGAGGCTGAGACAGGAAAATCGCTTGAACCCAGGAGGTGGAAGTTGCAGTGAGCCGAGATCGTGCCATTGCATTCCAGCTTGGGCGACAACAGTGAAGCTCCATCTAAAAAACAACAACAAAAAAATTAAATGGGGAGCCGGGCATGGTGATTCACACCTATAATCTCAGCACTTTGGGAGGCTGAGGCAGGCAGATCCCTTGAGTCGAGGAGTTTGAGACCAGCCTGGGCAATGTGGTAAAACACCATCTCTACAAAAAATATGAAAATTAGCCAGATGTGGTGACGTGCACTTGTAGTCGCAGCTACTCGGGAGGCTGAGGTGGGAGGATCACTTGAGCTTGGGAAATCAAGGCTGCAGTGAGCCATGAGCGTACAACTGTATGTACTCCAGCATGGGTGACAGAGCAAGACCCTGTCTCATAAAAATAAATAAATAAATGCAAAAAAAATTTTAAACATACCCCAAAAATAATTAATAAAAAATTTTCAATGGAATTAGCTTGAGACCTTGATGCAAGGTGATAGCACTGAAAGAGATTAAGATATGACTACTCTTGCAGACTTGATCCTCTGAAGGATGAGATGCCACCTAGAAGAATCAGAGTCCTCATGCCCAAGTCTCTACATGGTTTATTTC
The DNA here is from genome assembly GCF_001698545.2 of Rhinopithecus bieti. Lineage (NCBI taxonomy): Eukaryota > Metazoa > Chordata > Mammalia > Primates > Cercopithecidae > Rhinopithecus > Rhinopithecus bieti. The sequence goes on along the minus strand of NW_016812891.1, from coordinate 83,985 downwards.
CATTCCTATCCCCCACCCTAAGACAGACCTTGATCAACACCTGAGCTAAGACAGCAGAGGAAACAAGGACATGGCCTACCTGCCAAGATGTGTCAGTTTAGAATCTAAAGCCTAAGATAATCTCAAGCTTTCCTTCATTACCTATGGGAATGAAGTTTTACTCTAATATATTCACTGGTACTCATCAAATTAGCAAATACTAATAAAAATAAAACCAAACATTGGTAGGGTTTTCAGGAAGCCAGCACATCACTGGTGGCACAATAAACTGATTAAAGTTTTCTAAAGAATAATCTGGCAATGTGTGACAGGTGTTATAAAGTTGTTCATACCCTTTGAACTATTAATCTCACTTTTGGACGTACACCCAAGGAAGCAACCCAAGAGAGGGGAAAAAAACAATTTGTTCAACGACATATACAAATATGCTACATATGTTGCATAACACTGCCTGCTACTCACCAAAGGAGGCCTGGTTGAGTAACCTAGGGTAGACCAATATGGTAGAACATCACACTTACTGAAACAATTAAGCAGGTGCCTTAAGTGATACAGAAAAATGTACCTTAAAAAATGTTTACTGAAAAACAGAAAACAAAAGCAAATATTTACATATAAATGTATAATTCTGCCTAGATGGCAGAATTATAGTATAGCAGGCATCTGCTATACTAGGCTAGTGGCTAATGCCTATAATCTCAACACTTTGGAGGGCCAAGGCAGGTGGATCATTTGAGGTTAGGAGTTTCAGACCAGCCTGGCCAACACGGCAAAACTCCATCTCTACTCAGAATACAAAAATTAGCTGGACATGGTGGCACATTCCTGTAGTCCCAGCTACTTGGGAGGCTGAAGTGGGAGGATGGCTCGAGCCCGAGGTTGAGGTTGCAGTGAGCCGTGATTGTGCCATGGCACTCCAGCCTGAGCAACACGGCAAGACTCTGTCTCAAAAAAATAATAATAATTTATAATTATTTATTTGCAAATCTGAAAACCCAAACCCAAAGTTTTTGTAAAAGAATATGAACATTTAATTAGAAGCAAAACTTTATCTGAACTGACGTGAATGGTCTCTATTTAACTCACTTATCCATGTATTTTGCTGCAGAAATGTTAATGCATTTGATTATAGGGTATCTGGGACTCTTCCAGGGGTGTCAGAAAATACAGGTGTCTATATCAGGTTACTTTTTTTTTAACTCTATTTACTTCAGTAGGGAGCAGGTTACTTTTTTACAATTCAAAAAAATCTAGGCTGGGCGCAGTGGCTCAGGCCCATAATGCCAGCACTTTAGGAGGCCAAGGTGGACAGATTGCTTGAGCCCAGGATTTCAAGACCAGCCTGGGCAACAAGGCAAAACCCTGCCTCTACAAAAAATACAAAAATTAGCTATGTGTAGTGGCATGCCCCTGTAGTCCTAGCTACTTGGGAGGCTGAGGTGGTAGGATCACTTGAGCCCAGAAGGTCAAGGTTGCAGTAAGCCATGATCCCACCACTCCAGCCTGGGTGACTGAATGAGATCTTGTCTCAAAAAAGGAAAAAAAATTATATATATATATATATATAGAGAGAGAGAGAGAGAGAGAGCAAGCAAGAGAGAGCAAGAGAGAACCCCAAGAGTTGCAGATAAACGATTACTATACTGATAGACTATCTATACTGATGATATCTATACATATATAACAACATATACATGTATGTATGTATGTATATATGCATACATGCATCAGTTATAAATTTAAGTACAAGTGTTAAAGTTTGGCATTCCCTGGCTTTGTTGATAAAACTGCTTAAGGAGAGTATATTCTTTAAGGAAAGCTAACCTCCTTATAATGCTTCATCTGTGGGGGTGAGTAAAAAAAGACAACTGTAGGCCAGGCGCGGTGGCTCACGCCTATAATCCCAGCACTTTGGGAGGCTGAAGTGGATCATGAGGTCAAGAGATTCAGACTATCCTGGCAAACATGGTGAAACCCCATCTCTACTAAAAAGACAAAAATTAACTCGGCATGGTGGCGTATGCCTGTAATCCTAGCTACTTGGGAAGCTGAAGCAGGAGAATCGCTTGAACCCAGGAGGCGGAGGTTGCAGTGAGCCCAGATCACACCACTGCATTCCAGCCTGGCGACAAAGTGAGACTCCATCTCAAAAAAAAAAAAAGACAAACTGTAGATAAACCAAATCCAAATCTCCAAATAATTACAGATTCAAAACCAATACAACCAAATGTATTATAATTTATTTTTATTTAGATTCAAGTAAACATCTATAGATAATTGCACAACATTTCTGCAGAAAGTTCAGGCTTCATATCTATTGAGCATCATTCACAGACACACATGTATTGAAAGAAGTGATAAACTCTCATGTTTTATAAAGAATCTCCCAGGTGACCTGTAAATAGACTAATCTAAAGTTTAAATCATTAGAAAGTATTACTTTAAATGTAGTAGCTTAAATGGACATTTGAAACATAATCTTTTCTTTCCCCTGCTTTGTCTATGCTGAAAAAAAAATAACTTTTTTTTTTTTTTTTTTTTTTTTTTTTGAGACAGGGTCTTGCTCTGTTGCCCAGGCTGGTGGGCAGTGGAGCTATCTTGGCTCAATGAAGCCTTGACCTCCAGGGTTCACCTCAGACCTCCAGGCCTCACCTCAGCCTTTTGAGTAGCTGGGACCACAGGTGCCTGCCACCATGTCCAGCTAATTTTTGTATTTTTTGTAGAGATGGGGTTTCACCATGTTGCCCAGGCTGCTCTACAACTTCAGGGCTCAAGCAATTCATCTGCCTCGGCCTCCCAACATGATGGGATTACAGAAATGAGCCACTCCGCCCAGCCTCAATCATTTTTTTTTTTTTTTTTTTTTTTAGTAGAGATGGGGTTTCACCGTGTTCGCCATGATGGTCTCGATCTCCTGACCTCGTGATCCGCCCGTCTTGGCCTCCCAAAGTGCTGGGATTACAGGCTTGAGCCACCGCGCCCGGCCGCCTTAATCATTTTTAATGCAGGTAAAAACCCTCTGAGATTCTGGCCAGCAACAAAATGTGGCAAAAATAGCCTACTTGTCCTCCCCTCTCCATACAAAATAGGATTTTTAGATTAGAAACTATTTATCAGCCGAACATGGTGGCTCACACCTATAATCCCAACACTCTGGGAGGCCAAGGCAGGAGGATTGCTTGAGCCCAGGAGTTCAAGACCAGCCCGGGCAACATGGCGAGACCCCATCTCTACAAAAAAACTTCAAAAATTAGCCAGGTATAGTGGCACATGCCTGTGGTCCCAGCTACTCAGGAGGCTGAGGCAAGAAAATCGCTTGAGCCCAGGTCAAGGCTGCAGTGAGCTGTGTTCATACCCCTACGCTTCAGCCTGGACAGCAGAGCAGGACCCTGTCTCAAAAATAAATAATACATTCATACAAATTATTTATCAACTCTGGATTTAATGTTTCCTATGTAATTATGCATAGAAATACAAATATAAGTCTATTATCTCCTCTGACCCTTCTTTATGCCTCACCAGCTCCCCTGCCCTGCCCTGTAAAAAATGAACAAAAACTTAATGTGTAGTCACTGACTGAGGCTCAAGTGTTACTACTACATTACAGAGCTCTTAACAATTGTGCATCCGATATTAAATCTTTGTTTTGAACCAACATCAAAATATGGCCAAAGGATCTGATCTTATTAAAAATCAGGTCCTTTTTTCAGTTTGAGCCTATTCCACAAGTAACATTTTTCTCTGAGTAGAAGGAGACAAAACATAACACCTACAACTAAAACTCCATATATTTATCATTTATTCCTAAAAAAAAATCTTACTCTTAGGGGAAGAGTACTTACAGTCAATAACTACATGGTTAGGGGTCCTCCTGTCAAAGTTTCAGTGCTACATTACTACAGGATAACAATGACAACTTCTTGCCCCATTCACACTACAACATCAATTAACTTGGTGGAATGTCGTTGTTTAAACAACCATTGACAAATGTAAATCCTTTGAGACGCTGCCATTTGAAGTTGCAACATAAAGGCAAAACTAATGAAAAGGATAATTAGTAAAATGAAAAGGTTTTATTAATAAAACAGTCTCCAGACTAACCTACTTGACTTGACATTAATACTTATCTACACAGAAAAGTCAATAAATATCACCATTTAATGAATAGGCAGTTTTCTATTTTTACAATATTAAAACACATCTCAAAATTGGTCTTGCATCCAATCTAAATGCAACACGAATATAAATTTTGGCTTTCTAAACACAGGCAGAACACTGCTGATACAATTTACTCTTTTAAAAGTTTTACTACACTTTTAATGTTAATTTTATTTTAATTAAAAGTAGAGACGGGGTCTCACCATGTTGCCCAGGCTGTTCTTGAACTCCTGGACTCAAGCGATCCTTCCACCTAGGGTTTTCTTTTTTATTGTGAGATGGAATTTCACTCTTGTTGCCCAGGTTGGAGTGCAACGGCACAATCTTGGCTCACCACAACCTCCACCTCCCGGATTCAAGCAATTCTCCTGCCTCAGCTTCCCAGGTAGCTGAGATTACAGGCATGCACCACCACGCCTGGCTAATTTTGTATTTTTAGTAGAGACAGGGTTTCTCCATGTTGGTCAGGCTGGTCTTGAACTCTGGACCTCAAGTGATCCGACCACCTTGGCTTCCCAAAGTGCTAAGATTACAGGCATGAGCCACCCTGCCCAGCTGCAATTTACTCTTTAGCAAAAACTAGGTACTAGCTGCACTGCAGACCAATGCACCTTTCCCTAGGTACAACGGGCTTTTATCCATTAATTTAATCATTGACCTTTCATTTAGACTTAACTCTCTAAAGCATACCTTTAATTGAATTTAAAACTCCTTATAGTGAGTAATTCTTAAGCGGGGGCACTGGAGGAGGAAAGCAGCACAGCTCCCCACACTCACTAAGAGGCATAGATCAGAAGTTCTAGAGGGGTACATTTACTGATTTTTTAAAAGCACACATTCAATATTATAATTCTGTATTTAAAGAACAAGAAAATAATTCTAATTATATCCATAACATAACTAAAAGTGAAGCTTGACCGGGCATGGTGGCGCATGCCTGTAATCCCAGCACTTTGGGAGGCCGAGGCGGGTGGATCACCTGAGGTTAGGAGTTCGAGATCAGCCTGACCAACATGGCGAAACCCCACCTCTACTAAAAATACAAAAATTTAGCCAGGTGTGGTGGCATGCGCCTGTAGTCCCAGCTACTCTAGAGGCTGGGGCACAAAAATCACTTCAACCCAGGCAGCAGAGCTTACAGTGAGTCGAGATCACGCCACTGCACTACAGCCTGGGCGACAGAGCAAGACTCCGTCTCAAAAAAAAATAATAATAAAATAAAATAAAATTTTTTTTAAATAAAAGTAAAGCTTGACAAAATTTTGGCTGATGGATACACAGTATGACATTATCTTCTGCCACTCACAAGGAAAGGCAAACTACACTTGGATGTGTGCAACAAAATTCTGAAGTACTGTGAGATTTTTATGTTTATCAAGAGGGGACAAAGGGAGTTACAAACACTGTTTTGGGGCCAGGCACTATGGCTCAAGCCTGTATTCCTAACACTTTGGGAGCCTGAGGTTGGAGGATCACTTGAGCTCAGGCGTTCAAAACCAGCTTGGGCAATATAGGGAGAGCCCGCCTCTATAAAAAAATTTTTAAAAATTAGCCAGGTGCTGTGGTATGTGCCTGTAATCCCACCTATTCAGGAGGCTGGGGCAGGAGGATTCCTTGAGCCTAAGAGGTTGAGGTTATGGTGAGCCATGATCACATCACTGACTGCACTCCAGAAAGAAAAGGCTTTCATGTACATTATTTTTTAGAGTAGCCTTGTGGTATGTCATTACCTCCATGTATAGATAAGAAAGTTGCAACTTGCACAGTGTTAGGATTGATATCAGTATTTACTTTCATTAAGTTGAACTTAAGAGCAGATTTTTGGCTGGAAAAAAAATTGTACTCCTGCCCCAGCCTCCTGAATAACTGGGATTACAACCACATACCACCACCATACCTGGCTAATTTTTAAAAAATTTTTTGTAGAGGTGGGGGTCTCCCTATATTGCCCAAGCTGGTTTCAAATGCCTCAGGACATCACTGAGCAACAGAGCAAGACCCTGTCTCTTAAAAAAAAAAAAAGAAAAGAAAAGAAAAGAAAAGAAAGAAAAAAGAAACACGGCTTTGGTCCACAAAGGAAACATTGCTTTGGTCCATATACAGTATTTCTAATATGTATTTCATACTTATGGCCATGATTAAAAATTAGTGAAATGAAAAAAGACTTCTCCCTTGAGAATAAGGCAAGCCATTTCTTCATTGACTTTTTTTTAGTTCCTATATGCTCTTCCTTGAGGGTAAGGCAAGCCATTTCTTCATTGACTTTTTTTTAGTTCCTATATGCAAGGTGAGGAGTTACTTTTGCTGTTAAAGAAGGCACATTAACAAAGAGGTATGATCACACACATTTGGCATGTACGTTTGAAAGCACGGCTTTCCTCCATTCCTCCAACCACTGATAGGCTACCTCTCTCATGTGGTGGGTCTGCACAGTTCCCAGGTGTGCTGGAGTTTCCTGTTCTGAATCTCTGCCAATTTAAACATCCACAGTCCCTGCGTGGGTGGCACCAGGCAAGGCAGGTGCTCAGAACTGTGGTGAGCTGACTGTTCAAGTTATGTTTAGGGTTTAGCTTGTTTTTGTTAAGGTTTGCTTGTTTAATTTGAATGTAAGACCAGTTTATAGCTAGGTGGTGATAACTCTGGAATTCTTTTCCAAAAATGACATCACAGCATTTCTGATGACTTAAGTAGGAGACACTATTGAGAGAACATTCTAAAGAACATGCAAGTAAATATGTAGTAAATAGTTTCTGGTTGGGGACAGGGGTAGGATTTTACTTTCAGGACAACTTTGACATAAGTACAATCTTTTCCAGCCAAAAGCTGTTTTTAAGTTCAACTTAATGAAAGTAAATACTGATATCAATCCTAATACTGTGCAAGTTGCAACTTTCTTATCTATACATGGAGGTAATGACATACCACAAGGCTACTCTAAAAAATAATGTACATGAAGCCGGGCGCGGTGGCCCAAGCCTGTAATCCTAGCACTTTGGGAGGCCGAGACGGGCGGATCACGAGGTCGAGTTCGAGACCATCCTGGCTAACACGTTGAAACCCTGTCTCTACTAAAAAATACAAAAAGCTAGCCGGGCGAGGTGGCGGGCGCCTGTAGTCCCAGCTACTCGGGAGGCTGAGGCAGGAGAATGGCGTAAACCCGGGAGGCGGAGCTTGCAGTGAGCTGAGATCCGGCCACTGCACTCCAGCCCCGGCGACAGAGCGAGACTCCGTCTCAAAAAAATAAAAATAAAAATAATGTACATGAAAGCCTTTTCTTTATGGTAATGGAATGTATTACTCCATTTTCATACTGTTATGAAGAAATATCTGAGGCTGGGTAATTTATAAAGAAAAAGAGGTTTAATGGACTCAGTTCCACATAGCTAGGGAGGCCTCACAATCATGGTGGAAGGCGAAAGAGGAGCAAAGGTATGTCTTACATGGCAACAGGCAACAGAAAGTGTGCAGAGGAACTGCCCTTTATAAACCATCAGCTCTCATGAGACATTAACTATCACAAGAACAGCACGGGAAAACCTGCCCCCATGATTCAATTACCTCCCACCAGGTAATTACCTCCCTCCCATGACAAGTGTGGATTATGGGAGCTATAATTCAAGATGAGATTTGGGTGGGAACACAGCCAAACCATATCAGGGAATATAAAAATTGCCACTTTAACAAATACAGATCATCTTTAAAATGGCTTTCACGGACTGCTTTATTAGAATAGGTTGAAATCAGGTTCTCTGTCTACCACTTTAAACATAATTTGTAACTTATTTGAAATCATTCTCAAAACTCCAAAATGTAGCTACCCCCAATATTCCAAGAGCATCAAATATGTAACAATTGCATAAAATAACTATTTGTGTCCCAGGATTGTGACAAAAGAATAAAATGGCCAACCATTTCATCAGAATCTCACAAGGACCAACCATCGCACTGAAAACAGGAGTACACAAAGGCACAGAGGCAAAAAGCAGCAAGACAAATTTGGGCCAGTGTTAACACCTACAGGTTGGCTAGAACACAAACACCAATAAGGGAGAGAGGCAGGGGCAAGGCTAGAGTGCCAGGCAAGGGCCAGAACTTGCAGGCCTTCGGAGTAGGGAGTTTGACGTTTTCCTAAAAGTAATGAGTGTCACTGGGCATTTAAACAGAAAAATCATATGGTCCAACCTTTTAGAAAAATCACCCAGATGTACAACTGAGGACAAGCAGTCCTGTTAAGGGGTTATGACTAACTGTGGCCAATAGTAATGAAGGTGGCCAGGCACAGCAGTTCACGCCTGTTAGTCCCAATACTTTGGGAGGCTGAGGCAGGAGGGTCACTTGAGGCCAGGAGTTTAAGACAAGCCTGAGCAAAATAGCAAGATGCCATCTCCACAAAAAAAATGTTTTTAATTAGCCGGGCATGGTGGCACGTGCCTGGTGTTGCAGCTACTCAAGAAGCTGAGATAGGAGGACTGCTTGAGCCTAAAAGTGAGGCTGCAGTGAGCTATGATCACACCACTGCACTCCAGCCTGGGGAACACAGTGAGACCTTATCTCAAAAAATAAAATAAAAAGTAATTGAAGGCATGAATTAAGACACAGCAGTGAAAGAAAAGGGGGACTGATTTAAGAGGCATTAAGAAGGTAAACACAAAAAAACTCTGATTAACAAAACAGGTAAGGAAGGAAGAGAAATAAGAAGTTAAGATACATTCCAGGTTTCTGAGTTAAACAACCAGAGGTATCATGTACTGAGAATTGAGAAGGAGGAATATGGATTCAGAAGAATGCTGACAAATGGGCTGTCATTTTTGGTAGTAAGGAAAGGTTGTATGGAGTGGCTGAAAAATAAGTTCACGTTAGTTTAGTATGATGTACCTATGTACCCAAATGGAACTGTCCAGAAATAGTAAATAAGGGTCTTGAACACAGAGATGAGATTTGGAAATAACAGCCCCAAGACAGTGGATGGAAGAAGGCAAGAAAGTGAAGCAAATACATAGCCAGGGACTGAGCCTCAAGGAACTGTGACAAAAAGATGTAGCAAATCACATCAAGAGCAGAGTACAATTTATTCTAAAAGACACCTCAAAATCACTCCTGAAAAAATTTGTTATGCTTTTCATTTTGGCTAATTGGGTTCCTTCAGCAGTTAATTTTATTGATAAAATTCCATGAAAAAATACCACAGGAACCTCACATTGTTGTATTTAATTAGAATTCACTATATACGCTATTCAGTCTTGCACTGAATCCAGAAACATTCTGGAAATGAAGTATGAAATGCCCACATCATACTCGCTATTATTCCAAAATCCTAGAACCACTTTTATAAACTTCTCACTTATTTTAGCAGGTAGTTTAGATTGGTTTATTGCCATAAGTGAGTTCTCTTAGCTTTTCTACCTCTCTTCCAGTGTAAATAACAATCAGGTATTTTTCTTGTAGTGAAAGATGTATAGGACTATGAACCAGATTATTTGTTCACTGTAACTAGCTCAACAAAGCACTGTTACTAAAAACTTTTCTAAGATACAGAAATGGCTAGCTATGCAGGCCGCTTTTCCTACCAAACAAAACAAAATCTCTTTAGCATAAAGGCAAAACATAGCAGTTAACTTCTGAACGACAGCCAAAATTTCCTATAATCTAGGTGTCATATACAACTGTACGATGTGGATATCAGTATAACTGCAAATGTGAAAACATGGTGGGGAGGGACCAACTTCTGAGGAAGCACTAACTGACTTGAAGTTTCAGAGGGGCTAGCAAGATACAGGAAGAGATGCCACAAGATTCATTCATCCCTAAATGCTACTGAAAATCCTACTTTGCGATTGTAACCATCTAAAAAGAAATCTGTCTCCATAGAGGGAGTGTAGAGTTGCGTTAAAGATTACAGCCAAAGAGCCTCCCTTTCAGGACCTTTTTGATAATCTACTTTCAAACTACTGAATTGTTAATGTTTTGATTTACACTTTTTTATTTATTTATTTTTTGGAGACAGAATTTCTCTCTTGATACCCAGGCGGGAGTGAAATGGCACAATCTCAAAACAAAACAAACAAACAAAAAACCCTACACTCTTCATTAGTTCCATCGGTTTTCCATTATCTAGCAGAGTCAAAACAAAGTTGCACTTTCTTTTTTCTTTTTCTTTTTTTTGAGACAGAGTTTCGCTCTTGTTGCCCATGCTGGAGTACAGTGGTGCCATCTCGGCTCACTACAACCTCTGCCTCCCAGGTTCAAGTGATTCTCCTGCCTCAGCCTCCTGAGTAGCTGGGATTACAGGCATCCGCCACCATGCCCAGCTAATTTTTTGTATTTTTAGTAGAAACGGGGTTTCACCATGTTGGCCAGGCTGGTCTCGAACTCCTGACCTCAGGTGATCCAACTGCCTCGGCCTCCCAAAGTGCTGGGATTACAGGTGTGAGCCACTGCGCCCAGCCCAAAATTACACTTTCTAAGGAAAAACAATGTTCCACTTAATTGTATTTCCTTTTATTCTTCCCTAAAGCATTTGATTCCTCTTACCTAGGCAAGAAGCATGCACATGTGAACAGGTAAAAATTCAAGTAAAAAGAGACAACTCATGCCTGTAATCCCAGCACTTTGGGAGTCCGAGGCAGGCGGATTACGAGGTCAGGAGTTTGAGACCAGCCTGACCAATGTGGTGAAACCCCGTCTCTACTAAAAATACAAAAATTAGCCAGGTGTGGTGGCACGCGCCTGTAGTCCCAGCTACTCAGAAGACTGAGGCAGAAGAATTGCTTGAATCCGGGAGGCTGTGGTTGCCGTGAGCCGAGATGGCGCCACTGCACCCCAGCCTGGGTGACAGAGCGAGAGTCCGTCTCAAAAAAAAAAAAAAAGAGACAACTCAAGTTCAGCTTGCTCCCTCAGACACAGCAGGATGTGAGACACTCCTCTGAGTGCCATGTCATCGGCAGCTTGCTGGGCACCATAATGGGACTGTGACACCGTCAGCATTTTTCAATAGTTCTACTGCCCAACTTGGAGTCAGCTTACTTCCCCTTTCCAAAGTCTTAATTTCACCAAGTGAGATTTATAACCATAGAGAAAGAGGCCTCAAATGCCTTCCCCACCCCCACCACCTGTTGAAATGACCTTAGAATTTCAGCCTTTTATAATAAAATTGAGTCCTGTTATATTGAAAATCCTTCAGGGAAATATTCTATTACTTCTGGTCTGTTATTAATTTGTATCCCACAACAGATCCTAAGCTACTTGGAAACAGCTGACATTTTCTCTCTCAGTCATTATCTCCAGTGCCCAGGACAGAGCCCAAAACAGAGCGTGTTAGATAACGTGGTAAACATTTGTAGAAAGAGAATTAACAGTAAGATGTGTAAACTCACTTACACTTAGTGTGAACGAACTTCTCCAGGCCCTTTCCTGAGAAATTTTGGGTACGTTATCCATTGTGTGGGAACAGTTAACAGACCCCTGAAGAGAAGTGAGCCTAAGAAAGGCTCCTCCTCAGTTCTGCCTAGAAACATTGTCCTGCTGTGGATCAATCTAAAAGAGCATGGTTCTCCAAAGGAAACCCCAGACTTTTGCTTGAACAGCATATGGAAGTATCTTGTTCCTCTATGGAAGTCTCTACACTTCAGAAATATAGTTCAAGATATTAATAATTTGTAATTGTTTATTCACCACCAAGTAAGACCAAGAAACAAGGACCCTTCTTTCTAATCCCAGAATGCGTGGTAGAGCACTCAACCAATCACTAACACTTAAATTAATCAACAACATAAAGAACATCGTATTTGCAGAATGTTATCTAGTCAATGCAATATGATGAATGATTAAAACCCAACTCCTGGTGCTTGCTTCAGCAGCACTTTGAACAACAATTTACTAAAATTGGAATGACACAGAGAAGATTAGCGTGACCCCTGCACAAAGATGACATGCAAATTCATGGAGTATTCTGTATTTTAAATAAATAAATAATTAAAATAAAAATCCCAGCTCTTAGAGTCAGATAAGCCTGGGGTTGAATTCTGGCTCCACTTCTTACTTAAACTCTGTAAGCCTGAGTTCCCAAATTCGAAAAGAAAGATATTAACAAAGTCTATCAGAGAAGTGTAGTAAGGTTTAAATAGGAACGCATTTAAAGTGCTTAGCCACAGGAAAGTACTGAAGAAATGTGCACCATCATTTAGAGACCTAGATTCCATCCCACCACCACCTCCCTGTATATCCTTAGGTTAATCACTTGCTATAAAGAAGCTAATGGAAACAAGGAGACAGAACTAGCTGTACTCTAACACCAGCATTATCAATCATGAGTACGGTAATAGGAAATAGACCAAAACTTTGAAAAATAAAAGGCTTAAACAAATTCCAGATATTTTTTGGCATGTATTTGAAGCTTGCATATGCTTGAACGCAGATGACTCAGCATTCGAATATCAAAGTGAAAAGGCGTGAACAATCAAACTTCAAAGCAGATATTCTCAAATAGTGCCTGTGGTAGATGAGGGACTTTATGAAACACCTTTGTGTGTGTCTGTGCACTGAGGGAAAGAGAAAGGGGCAGGGGACAGGGGAAGAGAGAGAGATCTCAACAATAACTGGCTTAAAGACTATCTTGTAATCATGTTTTCAGCACTAAGTTTAAATCTGTTTTCTTCCTCAGCCCTTAACATCTATCAGTCACATATGTATTACCTAGCACCCAAGTAATGGCCATTGTTCAATCTAGATGCTGTGTTATACAGGACCATTACAAGTGCAGAGGGCCGTTCTGTAGGAATCAGACAAAGGGCATCCAGAGCCCAGGCTGGTTTTCAGTCCCCACTTAGTTTGGCACCCTTGTGCAATGGCACAACCAGATATAGATATACAGCAGTCAGGCAGAGAAGCACAAAGACCTTCACACATTTAACTAGCATACCTGTACAACTGATTGTATGATATATACCCACACATACACAAACAAGACTGTAAGAGTTGTCAAAGACTGAACTGAATAAAAAGAAGAAAGATGTTCATCAAAATGGAAAACACAAAGTTTCACAGAGTGCAAAAGAAAAACCAGGTTCCTTCCCTCACTTTCAGCTACCCAGTATTGGGATATTGTAGCCAATTGGAACTTTGGGGACAAGTAGTAGGTAGAGACTTTGACACTGCAAAATTCTGATCCCTGGCAAAGCTATGGTCTCTCTCTGGCAATTGCTCACCCTCTCTCTCAAAAAAACAAAACAAAACAAACAAACAAACAAACAAAAAACACCCACAGACACCAAAGGATCTACTTAACTGAATTTGCAAAAATGATGATAAACAAAAGACTGCTGTTGTCTTGACGGCATTAAAAATCTGTAATCCCAGGCAGGAATATGGTAAATGTTGGAACTAGTCTTTAAATGTTAACTCTGTCAATTCTGCCTTCTTTTGGGGCTTTTCTCTCTGACACCCAACACTCACATAGAAAAGACACCAAACTACTTTTGTTTACTATTATATACGCATATCTCCCCTGCTAAACTTTACAATGATTACCTTCCTTAAATGGTTAAGTACATGTTACTATATTTTTAACACTTTTTGTACCTAGCCCATTGACCTGCATACCACAGCAGTTTCAATAGCTATTTAAAGAACAGAAATTCCAGGTTAAATATGATACCGTATTCACATGCATAAAGAGACAGTGTACAGGAATATTCATTGCAGCATTGTTTAGAATGAGTTTGGAAACAATCTAAATGCCTATCAAAGGGAGAATGCATACAGTATAATACAGTCAAACAATGCAAACCATGTAAGTTAAAATGGAAAGAATTTGAGTTATCAGTTCACACTGAGGTATTATTTAGATAAGTCACAAACATGATGCAGAATGGAAGAAAAGTAAGTTGCAGAATGATACAAATAGTATAATAGTGTTTATATATGGTTTTAAAACTCTCAACATAACCCAGCATTACCTTTGTCTTAGAATTTATTACAGTCTTGCCCATTCCTTATACGCATACTTAAAGACCTAAGGAATATTCGCTCTAAAAATAATAGAAAATCAAGGTAAAAAAAAAAAAAAAAAGACTATTAATCATATAAAGTTGTCCCAAATGACGGGGAGGGAGGTTGATTCAGTAATGGAAATCACTCAGCCCTTGAAGTCAGTTGATATGTGTTTTATTGCCATTCTACTACCCACCAAGACACTTTCACCGAGCTACAGTTTTCTCATCTAAATGGGATTGACCGCGCTCACCTTGCAGGATAAAGTGAAATAATTTATGTTAAAGTGTCATGCAGAAGGTCTTAGACTTGTTTTTTGCCTAACCAGCCAAAAAGTCATAATAATGCTCTACAGGGAGAAAATGCTGAATCTGCACCATTTGTATCTAATTTACTATATGGTTTAAAAAAAGTCAAAAAAAACAACAGGAAGAGGGAAGAAGCAACACCTCACCTTCCTCATCCCAGTCCCTAATCCGGCTGCCTCCCGTGTTTTCTACATTTAGCCCAGAGGGCAAAAAAAAAGGGTGGGGGGGGGGCGGGAAGGCACGGAACCCTGACTCTTGCAGGGCCCCCCTTCGGAACTCCAGTGACCTTCGTACAAATCTCTTTCATTCCTCCAAACTCCACCCCCCGCTCCGCCAACATACGCACACCCCTCTGCGGCCCAGGGAGGCAGATGAAGAACTACACAACTGGCATAGTCACGAAAGAGACCACAAAAATGACAGGGCGATGTGTGGGGTTGAAGGTTCTGGGGTTCTGTTTGTTTTCAAACATTAAAAGGAAGGGCTCCTGTGGACTGTTAGTGTCTACTCTGCCGAGGGGAAAGGAGGACGATCTCGGCAAGTAAGTTCTGCAACCTGCTTGCAAACACACAGCTCTGCAGCTGGATTCCACATAAAGACAGGCACCCCGAGGCCCCAGAAGCGGCAGGCTCTGTCTGCAACTCGACAGACCCCCCCGCCCCCCGCTGGCACCCTCTGGCACGAGGACCCACCGACATGCACACTCGGAGGCAGACACAGCCCACACGCGGGGTGCGCTCGGGGGCCCCATGCGGGTCCCCCAGGCTGGCCTCGGCGGGCGCCGCGCCTCACCTGTCTTAAAGACCATCTTGTCATCGTCTTTGGAGCCGAAGGTTTTCAGCATGGACACGAAGAGCACCCCGCAAGCGTTCTGGATGCCGAACACCGACCCGTTGCACCACATGGCCGCCAGCATCACCAGCCAGCCCCAGCCGCCCTCGGGGGGCTCAGGAGGCTCATGGGGCTCCGCGTCCGCCGGCCCCGCCAGCTCCACCTCCACCTTCTCGACAGCAGCCTCGGGGCTGTCCGAGGGTCCCGGGCCGGGCGGCGGAGCGATCCCCGTGGGCGCTGGGCCGAGCGGCTGTGCCTCGCTCGTGCCCCGCGCGGAGTCCGGCTCCTCCTGGGAGAGCACCATGGCCCGAGGCGGCCCCCTCAGGCGCTGGAGGAGCGCGAGGGACGCGAGTTACCAGCGGGCTCCCGGAGGAGCTGCGGGACTCCTGGCGGGCTAACGAGGCCGAAGCGAGGGCGGCGGAGCCCCTGGCGGGCGGGCGGGCGGGCAGCGCGCAGGCGGCCGCAAGGACAGCTGGCGCGCGCGAACGCCTGGAGGATCCGCACCGAAGCCTCTAGGTCACAGCCCCGCACCCCCAACTGAGCCCACGGCCAGTCGCCGGTTCTTAAAAGCACCCCCCCCACCCCACCGGTTGGGGGCGTGGCCGGGAGCGGGACGTGCCCCCACAGCCTCCCGATGATTGGGCCTCGGAGAGCGGAGGCGGGGCGCCCCGCGGCGCGCGGCCCCAGGTGCCTGCTGCAGACGCCGTCTGCGCGCGCGTCTGCGACGGGGCCTCCTCCTGCTCAGAGAGGGGCACAGATGTGTGGGTCACCCCGCCTCAAAGCATGAGCAGAAGGGCCGCGTCTCTTAGGTGCGGGCTCGGTGGGCCTTCAGGAGAGCAATACTCTATCTTTAGCCTCAACTTACCGACACAGCGTCACAGTCACAGTCACAGTAACATTGTCTCGATTGTGTTTGTGTTATGTTTTGGCATTGACCTCTCAGTACTAATTATAATATGTAAGATTCTTTATGCCACCTGGCTTCTTAAAGAAGTCGTCTGAAGGATCAGAGGCCTTATTTTATTACTTCAGTTCCATTCTCTTGCATTCGTATACAATTTCCTTATGAATATTTGGCACACCGAAAATGCTTATTTTCAGTCTTCACTGCACTGCAATTCCAAAGTCTTCAACCAACTAATATTTTTAACAGAAAGCTAGAAAGCATTACTTTTCAACTACATCACAGTCGTTTTCACTTTAAACAAAAACTAAAACCTGTATTCAACTCTTCTGTCTCCCTGAAGCGTGGAGTGCCATCCTATGTGAAAGGAAGGAAGAGTAACCTGCTATGCAATATTGAGGATGCTTCTTAATTTCTGTTATTCGGATTCTTCGCTTCAATCAAAGTCAGAATATGTTAGTTACTTGATGTGCCCACCACTGTGGTAGAGTACACGGATGAGTGCGATCGATCACGTTTCTGCCTCTATCGGTTCATAAACTGGTAGGAAAAAGAGTCCTGGGAGAGACTAGGAGGCTCAGATGATGTGTTATAATACGTGTACAAAAGAGAGAGGTGAGATAATCCCTTAAAATTCTCTCCAAAACACTGTAGAAGAGCCTCTACAGCAAGCAGCCTTTGGCCGAAGCCCTGATTCAAACATGCGACTTCAGTAGGTCAAGACAGAAAAAAGAGCATTCCAGGTAGAGAAGATAGCATAAACTAAGGAAAGCAAGGCGTGCTTGGTTGTGGAATGGGGAACACAGCTCAAGTGTAATCTGCCTTAGAAATGAGGGCAAAATAGTAAACTAAGGATTAGGCACATAAGTGCACAAAAATGAATGTATGAAGATGTTACCCCAGTATTGTTGGAAATAAGGAAAATTTGGAAGTATAATGTACCTTTATTTAATCAGTAGAGGACTGATTAAATACTTACTTTATAACCTCTAAAAGTTCTGAAAGTCATCTGTATTTATTGAGTTTGAAAGTTGTCCACAACATATTATTGGGCAAAGAAAGCACATTGATTATATATTTGCATGCACACAAACACACACATATGTAAGAATTATCCATGAGTCAATACTGATGTAAGTAAATGATTAAATAAATAATGAAGAGAGAATAGACAAATCTCTCCTGCAGGAAATATAAATACTTTATGAACATACTCCTCCCTCATGGAGGTGAAGTACAATGGTTTACTCTTTAAGTGTGGGTATGCATAGTAACTTTCTTCCAAAGAGTATAGGATGGAAAGAGGGGGTGGGGGGAAGAAGTAACTTTAGGGTGCAAAAAATGGCATACAGTACCTCAACCAGATGCTAATGTATCCCCGATATGATGTGATGAAAATGGTACTTTACCTCTGTGGTCTTCCTGCCAAAACCCATAACCCCTGGCTAACCATCAGAAAAACATTAGACAAATCCCAATCAAGGGCAGTCTACAAAATACCCATTAAGTACTTTTCATTATTGTAAAGGTCATCAAAAACAAGGAAAGTCTGAGAAACTGTCACAGTCAAAAAGAGTCTAAGAGGGCTGGGTGCCATGACTCATGCCTGTAATACCAGCACTTTGGGAGGCTGAGGCGGGCAGATCACTTGAGGTCAGGAGTTTGAAAATAGCCTGGCCAATATGGCAAAACCACATCTCTACCAAAAATACAAAAATTAGCCAGGCATAGTTGCGTGGGTCTGTAATTCCAACTACTCAGGTGGCTGAGGCAGGAGAATCACTTGAACCCAGAAGGCAGAGGTTGCAGTGAGCTGAGATCATGCCACTGTACCCCAGCCTGGGTGACAGTGAGACTCCAACTCCAAAAAAAAAAAAAAAAAAAAAAAAAACCTAACAGACATGATAACTAAATGTAATGTGATATCCTGGATGGATGCTGGAACTGAAAAAGGACATTAGATTAAAACTAAGGAAATATGAACAAAGTGTGGGCTTTAGTCAAGAATAATGTATCAACATTGGGTCATTAATTGTAACAAATGAGGCAAGGTTTTTGGTGGCTCGAGCCTGTAATCCCAGCACTTTGGGAGGCTCAGGTGGGAGGATTACTTAAGGCCAGGAGTTAGAGACCAGCCTGAGCAACATTGCTGAGACCAGCAACCAAGCTGGTGTCAAATTCCTGGCCTCAAGTAACATAAGATTCCATCTCTTTAAAAAAAAGAGTGTTTACTTCTAACCAATAGGCTATTGAATGGAGCAGAGTTTTAGGTGTCCAGGAAAACTACCTTCTGTTTCTATGTCCACACTAATCAATAACTCACATTGTATTATTGGATTGACCTCATCTTCTCCATCTGAAAATATGAACCTGTTTACTTATAACTACATCATAGCGATAAGTTTTTTTTTTTTTTTTTTTTTTTTTTTTTTTTTTATCCTGAGACGGAGTCTCACTCTGTCACCAGGCTGGAGTACAGTGGCCCAATCTCAGCTCACTGCAACTTCCACCTCCCAGGTTCAAGCAATTCTCCTGCCTCAGGCTCCCGAGTAGCTGGGACTACAGGTGTGCACCACCATGCCCATCTAATTTTTGTACTTTTAGTAGAGACGGGGTTTCACCATGTTGGCCAGGATGATCTGTATCTCTTGACCTTGTGATCCACCCACCTCGGCCTCCCAAAGTGCTGGGATTACAGGCATGAGCCACCACACTCAGCTCAGTCATGGTATGTTTTTAATGAGTTCCTATTTATTAAGTGCTTTGAGATCAGACAAAAAGATTTATAACATTTAAAAGGTATAATTGCTCATTAAATCTAAATGCCAACAGTACTTTATGTAGGCCTTTTCATCTCTAGTTTTTGTTAAACTTATTTATTAAATAAAATAATCCACTTGATTCCTTATTCTATTTCAAAAGACCAACCTTTCCTATTTGGGACAGTCTCATTTGTTTATTTTTATTTTATCTTATTTTATTTTATTTTTGAGACGGAGTCTCGCTCTGTCACCCAGGCTGAAGTGCAGTGGCCCAATTTCAACTCACTGCATTGAATGGAGCCTACAGTGCTGAGATTACAGGCTTGAGCCACCACACAGGGCCCAAAAATGCACTTAAAAATGAAAATGAACTAACTCTCTCATCTCCACTTTTTTACCTCTCTTTCAGAAGTCCCCTCAACCTGATTCTCCTTTGGTGTTACCCCTAATCCTCCCAAATCCAAGCTAAAACCTGGGTCCCCTTCCTGATATACCTCTCCCCTGATTCCCTCAAATACAATCCTGTCAACTCTAGCTCCAGAAGGTCTTTTGACTGGTTCCCTACTCTCCATTTTTGCTGCTGGTTCCTTAATGATTCCTTATCATTTCTCAAGGACCATCATAATGACTTACTAATTAGTTCTGCTGCCAACAAATTCTGCCTGCACCAATTCATCCTCTACCCTATACCTGCCCAAACTCTGTTCTGCAGGCTTAAGGCCTGCTCCTCATTTCAGGAACAAGTATAAACACCTCTATTCCTCCCTGCAGACCCTGCTTCTGAAATGATCTTCTCTCCCCTTTTCTGAGTGGTGAAATCTCACTCAATCTTCAAGGCTCAACTCTAAAATGGAATTCACTTCTCTGAAGCCTTTATTGATCCTTCCTCTAGGCTGCCATATTTTATTTATAGCAGGTTTTATGGTCAATAGACTCTTCAATTCCCATCTCTTCAATCTCCTTGGCTAGTGTAGGAATTTTCAGACAGGTCAGATAGTCTTTCACAGATCTTTGAACCACAGGACCAAGTAGTGTAAGTGCACAGCAAATATTTGTTGAACCAAATTGAATAGAATTCAAAAATAAAGAACCACAAAGTGTGAAATTGAGAAGATCCTATATCTTCAGAAGAAAACTTTTAAATATGTTTAAATCATGTGTTTCTTTTTTTAGTTATAGAAGTAATACAGAGCTGGGCAAGGTGGCTCACGTCTGTAATCCCAGCACTTTGAGAGGCTGAGGTAGGCAGATTATTTGAGGTCAGGAGTTTGAGACCAGCCTGGCCAACATGGTGAAACCCCATCTCTACTAAAAATACAAAAAAACTAGCCAGGCATGGTGGCTTATGCTTGTAATCCCAGCTACTTGGGAGGCTGAGTCAGGGGAATCCTTGAACCCAGGAGGCAGAGGTCACAGTGAGCCAAGATTGTGCCTTTGCACTCCAGCCTGGGCAACAAGCACGAAACTCAGTCTGGAAAAAAAAAAAAAAACACTGGGTTCAGTGGCTCATGGGTTTAATCCTAACACTTTGACAGGCCGGGTGGGTGGATCACCTGAGGTCAGGAGTTTGAGACCAGCCTGGCCAACATGGAGAAACCCTGTCTCTACTAAAAATGCAAAAATCAGCCAGGGGTTGTGGTGCATGCCTGTAGTCCCAGCTACTCAGGAGGCTGCGGCAGGAGAATCACCTGAATCTGGGAAGTGGAGGTTTCAGTGAGCCGAGATCGTGCCATTGTATTCCAGCCTGGGCAACAAGAACAAAACTCTATCTCAAAAAAAAAAAAAAAAAAAAAAAAAAAAAAAAACAGAATACAGGCCAGGCATAGTGTTTCACACCTGTAATCCTAGCACTTTTGGAAGGCCAAGGTGGGAAGATTACTTGAGCCCAGGAGTTCTAGACCAACCTAGGCAACATGGTGAGACCCTACCTCTATAGACAAAAAAAAAAAAAAATACTACATGCTTGTTATAGCAAATGTCATAAAAACAATAAAGTTTAAATCATTTACTATAGCCCAGGCATGGTAGCTCACCCCTGTAATCCCAGCACTTTGGGAGACCAAAGCAGGTGGATAACTTGAGACCAGAAATTTGAGACCAGCCTGGCCAACATGTTGAAACCCTCTCGCTACAAAAAATACAAAAATTATCCGGGTGTGGTGGCACACAGCTATAATATCCGCCCGTCTCGTCCTCCCAAAGTGCTGGGATTACAGACATGAGTCACTGCACCCAGCAGGAAATCTTGAATCATATAATCATTTTTAAATCTTTGCCAATTTAGGATAAAGATGAAATTTCATTGTTAGTTTCTTTTTAAAATCTTTGGGTATCAGTGCAAAAGATATTTATTGACCATCTGTATTTTCTTTTTTATAAATTGTTTCTTGGTGGTCATTCTTCACATTTTCTAACAGAGAAATTGGCTTTTACTTAGTGATATTTATTAATATTTCTCCATGTAGATCCCATGCATTTCTTGTTAGGATTATGTCAGGCATTTCATTTTCATGCTGCCGATGCTGCTGTCACTGCTTTGGGGAATGAATGTTTTTCTGTAAGAACTTCTAATTGGTTACTGCTAATGCAGTAAAAGCAGTTAAGTTTTATATAGTTATCTGATCCTACCACTGTAGTGTATTATATTTTTGAGAAATCTGGGTAAATTTAAATATAGTGCTTCAATTATCATTAAATGATAATTTTTCTTTTCATCTGGCATTTGACAGTAAGGCCAGTTCTCCTAGGTTAAAATAACACAGCCTTAAAAAGTTTTTCTCTGGGAGCTAAGCTATGAGGTCTCAAAGGCATGAGAATGATATAATGGACTTGGGGGACTCTGGGGAAGGGTGGGAGGAGGGTGAGAGATAAAAGACTACCCACCGGGTACAGTGTACACTGCTTGGGTACACTGCACCAAAATCTCAGAAATCAAACTAAAGAACTTATCCATGTAACCAAAAATCACATGTTCTCCAAAACCTATTGAAATTTTTTAAACATTTATTTTTTTCTCACTTTACGGTTTATGTTACATCTAAATCCTACATCTTAAATGAATACACTTTTTTAATTTTATTTTATGCAGTTACAAATACCCAACCTATTTTATACTTCTGATGGAAAATAATTTCACCATTTCTTTACTTTTTTATTTTTATTATTATTATTTTTTTTGAGATGGAGTTTCACTCTTGCTGCCCAGGCTGAAGTGCAATGGCACGATCTCAGCTCACTGCAACCTCCACCTCCTGGGTTCAAGCGATTCTCCTGCCTCAGCCTCCCGAGTAGTTGGGATTACAGGCATGTGCCACCATGCCTGGCTAACTTTGTATTTTTAGTAGAGACAGAGTTTCTCCACATTGGTCAGGCTGGTCTCGAACTCCTGACCTCAGGTGATCCACCCACCTCAGCTTCCCAAAGTGCTGGGATTACAGGCATGAGCCACTGTGCCCAGCACTATTTCATTTTTTTAATGCAACGACTTCTGTCCTCAAACATTTTGGTTTTTATCTCAAGTGTGTTCAAAAGCAAAACATTGTGTGTCGGTTTTTATGCTGTTAATTGTTCCATCAGATTTCTCCAGCCTTGTGCTGAGGTATGTCTATAGGACAGGGCAGAGAGCAGCCCAAGGCTCCCAGGACACCCCTCAGGCCCCCAGGACACTTCACGCTTGTGGGTGTCATGTGGGCCCAGAGTCTGGTCTTCAGCTCTTTGTGTTCCAGAATCCAATTATCTCCCCTCACCAGAGCCATTTAGCCTCTAGAGAACGATTTAGTGAAAGCAAATTTACACTAAAATGGATGGAGAACCTGCAATATCGTTTTTAAATGTAATTTCATGTGCTGTCAGGCCAACTTGAGTATTCTTACGGGTTGCATAGTGCCTTATTTTCCAAGGGGAAAACTCTGTGTGACAAAACCTGTTACTATAAAAGGCTCTTAGGGGATTCAGAACCACATGAAAAAGATTTAATAATATTTAGAGAAAATGTCATCAAGCTATGCTACCCTGATGCCTCCCCAAGTCCACTATAGAAAACATATATAATGGCAAAAGCACTTGAGTTTTTCTTTATTTTTTGGTGGTGGGGGGGCAGTGTTTTGAGTCAGAGTCTCACTCTTTTTCCCAGGCTGGAGGGCAATGGCGCAATCTCAGCTCACTGCAACCTCCGCCTCCTGGTTGAGTTCAAGCAATTCTCCTGCCTCAGTCTCCCAAGTAGCTGGAACTATAGGTGCACGCCACCACATCTGGCTAATGTTTTGTTTTGTTTTGTTTTTAGTAGAGACAGGATTTCACCATATTGGTGAGGCTGGTGTTGAACTCCTGACCTCAGGTGATCCACGTGCCTCAGCCTCCCAAAATGCTAGGATTACAGGCATGAACCACTGTGCCTGGCATTTTTTTTTTTTTTTTTTGAGACAGAGTCTCACTTTGTTGCCCAGGTTAGAGTGCAATGGCACAATCTCAGCTCACTGCAACTGCAACCTCTGCCTCCAGGGTTCAAGTGATTCTCCCACCTCAGCCTCCTGAGTAGCTGGGATTACAGGCACCCACCATCACACCTGGCTAATTTTTGTAATTTTTGGTAGAGACAAAGTTTCGCCATGTTGGCCAGGCTGGTCTTGAACTCCTGGCCTCAAGCAATCCACCTGCCTTGACTTCCCAAAGTGCTGGGATTACAGGGTGAGCCACCATGCCCAGCCAGCATTTGGAATCAAATGAGCTTCTGTCACTTCACATCTGTGTGACTGTGGTCCAGTCACTAGCTTGGACTCAAAAGGCTAGGTCTCTTGTGCTTAGGGACCTACAACAATTCCTGGGCATCTAACCCCAATTGCTCCACCCCATATGCCATCATTCTATTATCTAGCATCATCTCAGTCATGCTGTAGTTTATCTTAGATATGCTTTAGTGCCATTAGTGAGGTTGGAAGAAACCCATTTTTTTTTTTTTTTTTTTTGAGAAAGAGTCTCACTCTGTTACCCAGGCTGGAGTGCAATGGCATGATCTCGGCTCACTGCAACCTCTGCCTCCTGGGTTCAAGGGATTCTCCTGCCTCAGCCTCCCAAATAGCTGGGACTACTGGTGCCTGTCACTACACCTGGCTAACTTTTGTGTTTTTAGTAGAGATGGGGTTTCGCCTCGGCCTCTCAAAGTGCTGGGATTACAGGCATGAGCCACATTGCCTTTGAAAATATTCTGGAATGACAACTGTGGTTTAGATAGTTAAACAGCTTCCTTTGCATACAGCAACATTGCCTAACCAGGTCTCAAGCTTTGGGAATATGTCCTATTTGTGGCCTGTGGCTCCCCATGCTGTGTCCCCAAAGCACACCTGCTCAACAGAGATCTCCCTTCAGCGCAGACCCTTCCTCCTAATGTTTGTTGAAATGTACTGAATAGAATTAAATTTACTGTCAGAAGAAGAAAAAACATGTTTAAAAAATTCTTTAAATAGAGACAGTGTCTCACTCCATCACCCAAGCTGGAGTGCAGTGGTGCAATCATAGCTCACTGTAACCTCGCACTCCTGGGCTCAAGCGATCCTCCCAGCTCAGTCTCCCAAGTAACTATGACTACAGGCATGCGCTAGCTACGTTTAAAACTTTTTTTTGTAGAGACAGGGTCTTGCTATGTTGCTCAGGCTGGTCTCAAACTCCTGGCCTCAAGGAGACTTCCTGCCTTGGCCTCCTACATTGCTGGGATTACAGGGATGAGCACCGTGCCTGGCCAAAAAAAGCATGTTTAATAATTTACAATTGGTGAAAAGAATCGGTTTCCTTGTGGTATAGCAGAAGTTAAAAGGATTTTGGAGGAAGAAGATTTGAGCAAGTTGTGACTCAACCCCTCACAAGCTTCTGACCTCAGGCCTCAGGACTAATGAGGAAACGAAGCAGAAAAATGACCAGACGTTCTTTGTGACACATGCCTCACTGTGAACGTGCTGCTGTTGTTGCAATTACTGAAAATGATGTCCTTAGTTATAAATAGCTCTTGAAATGTATTCGTGGACTCATACAATATTACCTCTAGAGGAGGGATTTTATTATTTTATCCAACCTCCTGCTTAAGGCAAGAAACTCTTTTAAAGCATCATAGTAAAACTGAAGGGCCTACGCCATGCCAAGAAACTATGTCAGTGTATGTAAATGTCAGGGGGCCGCATTAACAACATGGCTCGCAGTTACACCTCATCCCCTCCTCTGCTCACCTTCTGAGGGGCTCTGCATGGCACAGACTCCATACAAAGACTGTCTACTTGGGAGAAGAGTGTGGGATGGCGTCATGGAAACTTGTTCTTCCAAATCACAGTGGAGGTGAATCTCCAAAGAGAGCCTTCTGCAGTGACAGGGAAACCTAAAACACCATGTGGAATCACGGATTCCTGGGTTTTTAAAACATTTTTTACTGTAACTCATAGTTAGAAACACGTCGGATGTCATTACCCAGTACACACACACACAAACACACGCAATTGGAACAACAGTCTGAGAAAACAATGTTTACATTACTAAGTACAAGACAGCACATTCTGATCTGTTTTATTTCATTTTTTAAAAACTGTTGATAAAAACTCTAAATTGATTCCACCACCTACTAATAGATTGTGCTGTGAGGTTTGAAGAACACTGATTCAGTCTAATCCTCCCATTTGACAAATGAAGACACTGAGGCTGGGAAAAATGAAATGACGGACATTTGACTATCCCTGAATACACGGATGTCTACAGCATGACAGCAGCGAGACCCCAGGCTTCCAGAGCCTCAGCATGGCCTTGCTTCAGTAGCCGCTATACCTTCTCCTGTCCACGTGTAGAGAACTAATATTTCCTATTTCTATTCTAAAAGAGAGGAGGTTAGATGAGCCTTCCCTCCTTCTCACCTGCCCTGACCTGCCCCCATTGCTATGGCTTAACATACTAGTGACCGCAGAAAAGAGCGCCCTATGGGGAATGTAGGGGTCTTTTTCTCCTCAAATCTAACGTTGGTGGGGATTTTTTTCTTCCAATTAGTTAGGCAGCCCCTGAGAAAGAGCACCTGAAGCTTGGCCTCTGAAAATTAAGATAAAAGATAGTTCCTTTCCATGGGGAGAAATGGGTTGTGGCAGAATCCTGCAGATAACTGGTCCATGACTAACCCTGGTTGGTCAAACGCCATTTGGGCCAACTGGGTAGCTATCTGGAAGTGTGACAACCCCTATTCCGGAACTAGTGTGATGGATTTCAGAGAAGCAAAGCAGCACCTATTTGCCCTCAGGCAAATGGCTTCCTCAACCTTCTCATCCTAAGACCATCCTACTCCTTCCTCTCTCCCTTCTTCCTGGCTTAGATGAGGGGTAAAGGGTGTGTATTTTTCAAATGATAAACTCCTTTTGAGATTGGCAGTATGTTACATACAGAATATACAGAAACCGTCATTGCCTGGTCCTGGTTATTTAAAGGAATCAGGAAAACAAATACAAAAACAAAATCAAGAATATCTTTTTGTTGGCTGTGTTTCCACAGGCCATATTTCTGAACATGAGGTAGAAGGCTGTGGATACATAAAAGAAAAGAAAATGGTTAGAGTAGACAGGCAAGTTGACTGCTAGCCATGAAAAATGTATGATTGGGAGGTTTTTTTTTTTCTCTCTCTCTCAGTAAGAAAATATATACTGTTGTTCTAGGGAGTTCGATCTGTTTTTCCTTAGAATTCCACAACATTTCTCTCAATTCCCCTTTCTCCTTCCCACCTGTCTTCCTACCTCTTCCCCACCTACCCTCAAACAATAAGACTTAAGACCAAGATATTGAAGTTGAGATATGAAGTCTAGGACAGGAGCCAAAACCCCTACACTGGCAGATTAGAACGGGAGATCAGCTAGTACTGGTGGAGATGCTGTGTCTTCTCTCTCTTGGCTCTGACTCCAGCACAGTTCCTGCCTGGAACTTGAAAGGTGCTCCATATAAACATATAGAATAAATAATTGGCATATATAATGTAAGAACAAGCAGAAGACCTGAAGAATATCAGCTCAGAATCTGGATTCCAGACTTCAGGGTCAGAATCAGGAAACCAAGAAGTACAATGAGAAGAGAGTACTGAGCTAGACTCAGAATACATAGATGGGGCCTTCACAGTCTCCACGATTGTGATGACCCCCATCCCCCCACTCTCCACCCCCACCCCACCCACCCCTCCAACCCTCCCACCCTCAACCCAAAAGAGAAAAAAAAAAAACAAAAAACAAAATACAAAAAAAAAAAGAATACATAGATGGTCACAAGTCAGAATCAAGAATGGTGGAAAACATGCCATTTTAACATGCTAGCCAGGGAGAAACAAAAAATGGGCTTCTCCTATTATATGACAACTGTACCTATATGACAAGTGACAACAAATCGACTTAGCATCAGTAAACAATTAAGAGTTTTCAGAGAAGTAAACTCAAGATGAACCTACAGCTACTCCAAAACCATGCAAAATTAAGCTACGTTATTACAAATACAACATCCAGAATTGTGCTTCCCAATGTGATCACCGCTGGCCATATGCAGCTATTTAAATTCAAAATAATTAAAGTAAAATTAGACGTTCAGGTCTTCATTCTCATTAGCCATATTTCAAATGCCCAATAACCACAGGCGGCTGGTGGTTACGACTGGACAGCACAAACACAGAACATTTTCCTCATCACCGAAAGTTCTATTAGACAGCACTGGCGTAATGAGCAGTAACAGTGACCCTCTGCTCTGGTGTATTCAGTCAGCCCTGCACATCACTCTAAATGAAGCAGGGACCAAAAAAAAAAAAATCAGAAGAGGGTAACCACAAAGCTAAAACACATCATTTGTGAAATAGTTCAAAAGACTAGAGATGTTAAGCCTGGAGTAGAGGAAAACTCAGTAGGGGATGTGAAGATCATCTTCAAATATTGGAGGACTGGCATGGGGATAAGGAAATGGTATTGTTACAAGTGACGTAAGGGATAGAATTAAACCCACGATCAGAGTTAGAAGGAAAAGGATTGCTATCTCAGCAGAAGGAAGAACTCCTTCTCCATCAGAGTTGTCCAAAGTCAGGGTAGGCTGCCTCATAAAGGAGTGACCCGCCATCCTGGGGATCTCAGGCAAAGGCTGAGCGTAGGCCTGACAAACAGGTAGGACAAAACAGACACAGACAGGGTGCAATGGTTCACGCCTGTAATCCCAGTGCTTTGGGAGGCTGGGGCAGGAGGATCACTTGAGCCCAGGAGTTCGAGGCTGCAGAGAGCTATGATTGTGCCACTTCACTCCAGCCTGGGCAACAGACCAAAACCCTGTCTCAAAAAAATAAAATAAAAATAAATAAAAACCAACTTGTGGAAAGAAGGAATTTATTTATTTATCAAATATGTCAGGCAGGAGGGGAAACTTCAAACGTGAATGGGTAGACTAATCTTTGAAACCCTTTCAAACTCTGAGAACTTCTGATGCCCCTGATTGAGATTCAACCACTGGCTAAGAAATTCTGGAGGGTGAAGTAGGCAAAGGGTCTGGACTCTTGAACAAGATCAGGTGCAAACTCAAGAATATGACAGGTGAGAGAGAGCTCCAGAGCAAAAGAGGAGAAGAAAACAGTGATCAATTAAGTGGAATTAAGTGAACCAGAGGGACAGAAAAGGAGGTACAAGAGGAGGGAGACATCTTGAGAAAAAAGGAAGACTAAAAGACTTGGAGTGTGAAGGAAGAATGGAACAAGTGTGGGAGGTTTGTGACAAAAGGCACAAATAGAAGCTTCGATTTTGACTCTTCCCTGACTCAGACAGCTCTTCATGAGACAGTTTCTTAAATAGGAGTAGAAAAAATATGATGGGCTATGTAGCCAGAGAGCTTGATAAAGGGAGACAAAAACAGATGAATAAAATAAACACAACACATTACAAAGCTTTTAAAATACCAAAGTGGAAAATATTTGACCACCACCCACAGAGACAAAAGGATTTCATCTTCTACTGCCCACACACCTTCCAGACATCCAATAGTCTAATAAAAAATAATATATTAAAAATTTTT
>NW_016812891.1:47045-53712 GCF_001698545.2 Rhinopithecus bieti | reverse complement strand
TATATATATATATATATATATCCAATAATGGCCACTTTTCATGATATAAGAATTTGAGGGAGCAAATTTGGCACAATTATTGTCAGTCTCTTGAAACTAGTAAGTCTCAAAACTAGACAAGGTAATTAATTTCTAGATTAGATACTAATCATCATTGTAGCTTCCTGAAGGTCAACAGGAGAAAGACAAAAGCTCACATAAGCACCAGCGTAAGGTTATAATTTAACTAATAGTTCTCTTTTTGATGACCACATTCCTACACAGAAAAGGAAATGTTTGTTCAACAGTTTCATCTGTCTCATTTCTTACTGTGGATTTGAAGGGATTTACCGTTGAGAGGCAGTTGTGCATTTTTCTAACTCCAGCTCCTTTCTTAAACTTTAGGATGGAGTTCAATTCACAAAGTATATCAAAGGAGGGGGTCTGATGGTATGGTTGTAGTCCTTTGCTCAACCATAGAAAGATTCAGTCACCACAGTCACATGGTTATGAAAAAAGTGAGGTTTAGAACATGAAATTACCAGTCTCTGAAATAATCAAGGAGCCCTGTTTAGTACTGTACTGAATCACACAGATCCCTTTTTAGTTTTAAACCCAGACTGTCTCCAGTTCTCACATATTGTAGCTTGTTTAGTGCCTATGTTGTCTCAGTGCCTATCACTTCCTGCTCCTTATTCATTGAACAGTCATTTTTGAGCACCTGTTCCATGCCAGCCAACATATTAACATGTTGGAAGAATAACCAACACATTGTAGTGTTGTGCCGTTTACAAGCCACTTTTACAAGCACCATATCGTTTGGCAATGTAATGTGAGCTATTCAAAGTCAAGAACTGAGACCCATTCATCCTTGCATCATCTGGGACTTAGTTTGGTGCCTGCTTAATGCTCATTTGTCGAATGAATGAATCAATGGAGAAGAGAATGAATGAATGAGTAAATACAGAAAGCCTCATATCCCTGGTCTATGCTATTAGTTTTCATAGGATGGTCAAACATTTACTTCTCTCTGCAACTCTTTTTCACCCTGGAAACGCTTTGTGCTTCCTACTCATTTCTTTCTCCCCTGTAGAGCAGCGCCTCCTAACGATGCCCAGAGGCAGCACCCCGGCTCCGCCCAAGTCCCTAGACTTGCTGCTGCCTTTGCTTCTTTGCTGAGGCTGTTCCGGAGGCTAATGATCTCTGGGTGACGGGTCACACTGTGTCAGCCCCAGTCCCATTCCGGCCTCTTTTTGAAACCAACCAACACTTTATGGATCATGATACAAACTATATCACTCCTATTACTACTGTTGCAGAATAATTTTAATTGGGATTTTTAAAAGCTGTGTAACAAGACTTCCCTTGTTAACTTAGAAATCAAGAAAGCAACAAGCCAAGAAATCTAGAAAACAGTGGTGGAAACCATAAGCCAAGCTGATGCGCATTTAGTACTCAGGATGAGATCAACAGGCAGAATCAGAGAATGGATGGCATCCAGAGATTGCTAAAAATATTTCAAGCAATATTCTACTAACTTTGCAAACAGAATGCTCTTTTCCTCTTTTCCCTTTTATTAAAAAGATAATCAGGCCAGGCACGGTGGCTCAAGCCTGTAATCCCAACACTTTAGGAGGTCAAGGGGGGTAGATCACTTGAGGCCAGGAGTTCAAGACCAGCCTGGGCAAAATGGCGAAACCTCATCTCTGCTAAAAATACAAAAATTAGTTGGGTGTTGTGGCTCATGCCTGTAATCTCAGCTACTCAGGTGGCTGAGGCATGAGAATCATTATAAACCCCGGTGGCAGAGGTTGAGGTGAGCAGAGATTGAGCCATTGCACTTCCAGCCTGGACAAAAGAGTGAGGCTCTGTCTTAAATAAATAAATAAACAGTACTGGCCGGGCGCGGTGGCTCATGCTTGCAATCCCAGCACTTTGGGAGGCCGAGGTGGGCAGATCATGAGGTCAGGAGATCAAGACCATCCTGGCTAACACAGTGAAACCCCATCTCTACTAAAAATACAAAAAATTAGCCAGCCATGGTGGCGGGCACCTGTAGTCCCAGCTACTCAGGAGGCTGAGGCAAGAGAATGGCGTGAACCCGGGAGGCAGAGCTTGTAGTGAGCCGAGATCGCGCCACTGCACTCCAGCCTGGGCGACACAGCGAGACTCCGCCTCAAAATAAATAAATATATAAATAAACAGTACCTTCCAGATCACCACAAATTTTTAAAACAACCCCAAGCACAGATAAGACTTCAAAAACAAACAAGGCCCTCCTTTCCTGCCTACCCTGGCAGTGGTCCAGTTTCTTGGTGCACTCATCCAACAGCTATCTGTTGAGCTTGCTTCTTGGGCACTCTTGGGGATGCAGTGGGTTGTTTTGTTTTGTTTTGTTTTGTTTATAAATGACAGATAGGGATTCTGCTAGGTGCTCAGGGAAGGAGACAACACTTCAGCTGAGACTGAAGGATGAGCAGGAACAGCACATGCAGAGAGCCTGAGGTGAAAGGGGCTGGGCTGTTCCCCCAGCCAAGAGACTGCAGAGGGAGGGGGTTTGAGAGGAGATCCGAAACGAAGGCAGGAGCCAGATGGAAGAGATCCTAAGGTCAGAGGAGGCAGCTGAGTATGATTCTGAGCACGAGGAGAGCCACAGGAAAAATAGATTTTCAGGTTCTGATGTGTTTTTCTCTGTGCCACATACAGTGAAATGAGCAACATCAAGGTCCAATAGCCTCCTAAGTGGCACAAAAGTTATTGGCCGCCCCCTTAGCCTCGTTTATTTGGATGCCACTTTAGAGGATTAGCTAGGTCAATATGTCTGTTACTTTACTAAACACTTCTTTTTTGATAAAATTGTGCCAGGTTTTACCTACGTGATCACATTAAATCTTCACAGAAACCTTTCTTTATCAAGGTGGCCAAAACCATCTTCAGGTCTTCTGACAAGGGAATTCAAAGACTTCCCTATTCTGGTGCACCTACAGGTTGTTCCTATTTGAGGTGACATTCCGATAAGGCAGTGGGAGGAGAGTCAAGATGAGAATCTGCACCCACTGCTGCTGCAACATCTTTCACCGCCAAGGCAGATAAAGGAGCTTGCAGATTTTGATCAGGAATAAAAGTATACTCCTTCACTCAGCACATAATTATGGGCACTAGAGATACGAAAACAGCTGGAGCACAGCCCCAGTCCTTGTCATTAGTCAAGTTAGATGGAATCTAGTAAGAGCTCATACCCGGTACCCCCTTTTAAAAATTTTCTTTGAGTATTTTGAGTTGCTGCTTTATGGTGCCACCTTTTAAATCACTCCTTCTCCACTGACACCCTCACATATTTTGGGATAGCTAGTAGGTGAGCCGCACAGGGAGAGGGAGAACTGTGTCATGGGCACAACACACCTGGTGAAAACACCCCGGAACCACTATGCATGAGATCAGGTGAAAATTAAGATCAAGGTTGATCTTGCTGGAGGACGAAAGACAGGCTTGGCCAGGCACAGTGGCTCATGCCTGTAATCCCAGCACTTTGGGAGGCTGAGGCGGGTGGATCAGGAGGTCAAGAGATTGAGACCATCCTGGCCAACATGTTGAAACCTCGTATCTACTAAAAATACAAAAATTAGCCAGGCGTGGTGGCGGGCACCTGTAATCCCAGCTACTCGGGAGGCTCAGGCAGGAGAATCGCTTGAACCCAGGGGGTGGAGGTTGCAGTGAGCCAAGATCCTGCCACTACACTCCAGCCTGGTGACAGAGCAAGACTCCATCTCAAAAAATAAGAAGAAGAAAAAGAAAGAAAGAAAAAAGAAAGAAAGAAAGACAGGCTTGGCCAGGCATGGTGTCTCACACCTGTAATCCCAGCACTTTGGGAGGCCAAGGTGGGCAGATCCTGAGGTAAGGATTTCAAGACCAGCCTGGCCAACATAGTGAAACCCCATTTCTACTAAAAAAATAAAAAATTAGCCGGGCATGGTGGTGTGTGCCTGTAATCTCAGTTACTCAGCAGGCTGGGGCGGGAGAATGTTTGAGCCCAGGAGACAGAGACTTGAGCCAAGATTGCACCACTGCACTCGAGCCTGGCCAACAGAGTGAGACTCTGTCTCAAAAAAAAAAAGGTCAGGGGAGAAATAGTACCTAAGTGATTGGGCGGTTATAAGGACTGGATGAAGTGGTATGCAAAGCAGCTAGCTCAGAGCCTGCCAGATTGCAAGTGTACCCGAGAGAATAACAAAGGAGACTTGGACGTGGAGGAGAGGAGCCTACCCACCACTGTGCCTTGGAGGTACAGGAG
Organism: Rhinopithecus bieti; assembly: GCF_001698545.2. Classification (NCBI taxonomy): domain Eukaryota; kingdom Metazoa; phylum Chordata; class Mammalia; order Primates; family Cercopithecidae; genus Rhinopithecus; species Rhinopithecus bieti. The sequence continues at coordinate 49,442 of NW_016812891.1, read as the reverse complement.
AAGATACGTATGGTCTGGCAAAGATTGGTTCCATAAGGCCACACACGAAGCAAAGTTCACAGACTCATGCACTGTCTTGTACATATGCAAGCCTCAGGTCAGAGAGGAAGTAAGGAGACTATTGGCACCACTGGGAGAGCTGTTCTCTCAGACCCCTTCCCCCTTTCCCTGCCCAAATTGTCACCAGTGGCAACTCACTGACAGCGCCCACAGCATCCACTGGGAAGAGATCCTGGGAGCCTGGGGTCTGTTGACTTGTTCTATGAAGGTGCTGTCCCTGTCAGCCCTTATGGCCCACTTCATTCATTCAGCTCCATGGGGGAAAACAAGACACCGAAGCTGGGCCTGGTGGAACACAGTGTGGCCCAGGAGCAGCCAACTTTGGAGTCTTTAAACTATATTTATAGAATGTCTGTGACGATGTGCAAGGACAGAGGCCCTGCCCTTGCCCTGCTACGGATCTGGCACAGTAGATAGGATGACACCAAACAGTACAGGTGCCTGAAGAGGACAAACAGAGCACTGGGACTTAGGCGGGGGAGAGAGGGAAGACTGACTGCACCCCACTGAGGGGTCTGGGGAGGTTACAGGAAGCAGGTGGCTTCCAAGTAAATGGGAAGGGAGGGCATAAAAACCAGAGACTATTTTCCAAGCAGCTTAGCTTGAAAAGAAAGAGAGAGCAAGATGGCATTAGCTAGAAAGAAGAGAAGGCTGAAGGCCCAGGGGGCAGCTCCCCAAGGGGCTATGGTGCTGAGCTGGCCTGTGCAGAGGGACAGCTCATCCTGCAATGTGGGAAAGAGGAGTGTGTTTAGTTCTAAGTAGACGTGAAAAGGAAGGAGGAGCAGGTTGCTCAGATCCTTGAAACTCTGCAGCTCAATTTTTTCCATGAAGTAAGGAGTCAATTCCTGAGAGTCAGGAGGTTCCGTCGGGTGGGGCTTGGGAAGAGCAGGGAAACTTTCCAAGCCTCACTGAAGACCACTGATGGGCATGGGGAGCTCAGGTGCGACTGGAGAGAACAGAGGTTTCGTTGTGGTCCTAGTCCACACAGCAGTGTGGTTTCTTTCAGACAGAAGCCTATGCATCCTCATGGAGGGAGACAGTCTGCAGACAGAGGATAAGAAGTCGGAGGAAGAGATGATAAGGTTCAGGTCATCAGCTGTGTGAATCAAGGCTAGATAGGAGTGTCCGGCCAGGTGCGGTGGCTCACGCCTGTAATCCCAGCACTCTGGGAGGCCAAGGGAGGGGGCTTTGCTTGAGTCCAGGAGTTCAAGATCAGCCTGGGCAACATGGCAAAACCCTGTCTCTACAAAAAAAATACAAAAACATTAGCCAGGATCAGTAGGTGCACACCTGTGGGCTCAGGTCCTTGGGAGGCTGGGATGGAAGGATTTGTGAGCCCAGGAGGTGGAGGTTGCAGTGAGCCAAGATCGTGCCACTACACTCCAACCTGGGTGACAGGGTGAGACCCTATCTCAAGAAAAGAAAAAAAAGAGAATGTCTGAAGTCATCAGAGGACCAACAAAGTAAGGAGGCAGTCAGACTTCCGGTCCCCAAGAGGGAAGGAGAACATGTGAGAGGAGTGAGAAGGTGACAGCTGGAAAGACACTGTATTAGATTGAAGAGAGTCCCCAAAAACTCATGTTCACCCAGAACCTCAGAATGTGACCTTATTTGAAAATAGGGTCTTTGAAGATGTAATTAGGTAAGATGAGGTCACTCTAGTCTGGGATGGGCCCTAAATCCAATGACGAGTATCCTTAGAAGAAATCAGAAACACAGAGATATGCACACACACAGGAGGGTGCCATGGAAAGATGGAGCCAGAGTTGAGGGTGATACGTCTGCGAACCAAGGAATACCAAGTGTTGCCAGGAACCAGCAGCAGCTGGGAGAGAGGCAGGGAACAGGTTCTTCCTCAGGGCCTCCGGAAGGAACCATCCCTGCCAACAGCTTCATTTAGAATTCCTAGACTCCAAAAAGCTTATCCACCACGATCAAGTCAGCTTCATCCCTGGGATGCAAGGCTGGTTCAACACACACAAATCAATAAATGTAATCCATCACAGAAACAGAACCAATGACAAAAACCACATGATTATTTCAATAGATGCAGAAAAGACCTTCAATGAAACTCAACAGCCCTTCATGCTAAAAACTCTCAATAAACTAGGTATTGATGGAACATATCTCAAAATGAAAAGAGCTATTTTTGACAAACCCACAGCCAATATCATACTGAATGGGAAAAAGCTGGAAGCATTCCCTTTGAAAACCGACACAAGACAAGGATGCTCTCTCTCACCACTCCTATTCAACATAGTGTTGGAAGTTCTGGCCAGGGCAATCAGGCAAGAGAAAGAAATAAAGGGTATTCAGTGAGGAAAAGAGGAAGTCAAA
>NW_016812891.1:32676-46325 GCF_001698545.2 Rhinopithecus bieti | reverse complement strand
AAATTAACTCAAGATGGATTAAAGACTTAAACATAAGACCTAACACCATGAAAACCCTGGAAGAAAACCTAGGCAATACCATTCTGGACATAGGCATGGGCAAAGACTTCATGACCAAAACACCAAAAGCAATGGCAACAAAAGCCAAAATAGACAAATGGGATCTAATTAAACTAAAGAGCTTCCGCACAGCAAAAGAAACTATCATCAGAGTGAACAGGCAACCTACAGAATGGGAGAAAATTTTTGCAATCTATCCATCTGACAAAGGACTAATCTCCAGAATCTACAAAGAACTTAAATACATTTACAAAAAAAAAAAAAAAAAACAAATCAAAATACGGGCAAAGGATACGAACAGGCACTTCTCAAAAGAAGACATTTATGCAGCCAACAAACTTATGAAAAAATATTCATTATCACTGGTCATCAGAGAAATGAAGATCAAAACCACGAGATACCGTCTCATGCCAGTTAGAATGTCAATCATTAAAAAGTCAGGAAACAACAGATGCTGAAGAGGATGTGGAGAAATAGGAACACTTTTATACTGTTGGTGGGAGTGTAAATTAGTTCAACCATTGTGGAAGACAGTGTGGCAATTCCTCAAGGATCTAGAACTAGAAATATCATTTGACCCAGCAATCCCATTACTGGGTATATACCCAAAGGATTATAAATCATTCTACCATAAAGACACATGCACACGTATGTTTATTGCAGCACTATTCACAATAGCAAAGTCTTGGAATCAACCCAAATGTCTATCAATGATAGACTGGATAAAGAAAATGTGTCACATCTACACCATGGAATACTATGCAGCCATAAAAGAGGATAAGTTCATGTCCTTTGCAGGGACATGGATGAAACTATAAATCATCATTTTCAGCAAAGTAACTCAAGAAGAGAAAACCAAACACCACACATTCTCACTCATAAGTGGGAGCTGAACAATGAGAACATATGGACACAGGCAGGGGAACATCACACACCGGGGACTTTTGGCAGATGGGAGGCTGGGGGAGGGATAACATTAGGAGAAATACCTAATGTAAATGATGAGTTGATGGGTGCGGCAAACCAACATGGCACATATATACCTATGTAACAAACCTGCACATTGTGCACATGTACCCCAGAACTTAAAGTATCATAGTAAAAAATAAAAAATAAAAAAAAAGAACTCCTAGACTCCAGAACTGGGAGAGAATAAATTTCTGTATTTTAAAAAATATTTATTTATTTATTGAGACGTGGTTTGGCTCTGCTGTCCAGGCTAGAGTGCAGTGGCACAATCTCAGCTCACTGAAACCTCCACCTCCTGGACTCAAGCCATCCTCCCACCTCAGCCTCACAAGTAGCTGGGACTACAGGTGCATGTCACCATGCCCAGTTAATTTTTGTTATTGTTGTTTTGAGACAGAGTTTCACTCTTGTTGCCCAGGCTGGAGTGCAATGGCGTGATCTTGGCTCACTGCAAGCTCTACCTCCTGGGTTCAAGCCTCAGCCTCCCGAGTAGCTGAGATTACAGGTGCCGCCACCATGCCCGGCTAATTTTGTACTTTTTAAAGTAGAGATTGGGTTTCACCATGTTGACTACGCTGGTCTTGAACTCCTGACCTCAGGCTATCCACCGACCTCAGCCTCCCAAAGTGCTGGGATTACAGTTGAGTCATGGTGCCTGTCCAGTTTCTGCAGTTTAAGGCCACCCTGTGGTATTTTGTTATAGCAACCTTGGGAAGCTCATACAGACATGAAGAAGATGGTTGTTGGAGAGTTGGGGTTGATGGCGGGCAGTGTTCTCAGTCCCACTGATGCTTTGTGATTGCTGTGAGGGTGAAGATGTCAGCAGATGCTACAGAGATCCTACGGGGTGGACTTGGTGGGACTTGGCAACTCATCAGATGCTGAGCTGGTGGGGGAGGGGACGTGTATAAAAGAGGCAAAGATGACTCCATTCACAGCTGCTGCCTGAGAGACCACATTCCTCCTGATTTCCTGGTTCTGGGAATGGCAGTGCCATTACCCCAGGGGAGATGATGTGGTCTGAGAAGATTCAGGAGTCTTGTTGTCTTCCTGGAGAAGGACTGGAGGAGGGAGCCATCCTGCGGAGTGATGAGTTTGTGGTGAGAAAATGGAGGCGGTAAGAGATGATGACTGATATGGTTTGGCTATGTCCCCATCCAAATATCAACTTGAATTGCATCTCCCAGAATTCCCACTTGTTGTGGGAGGGGCCCAGGAGGAGGTAACCGAATCATAGGGGGCAGTCTTTCCCATGTTATTCTCCTGACAGTGAGTAAGTCTCACGAGATCTGATGGGTTTATCAGGGTTTTCCGTTTTTGGTTCTTCCTCATTTTCTCTTGCCACCACCGTGTAAGAAATGCCTTTTGCCTCCCACCATGTTTCTGAGGCCTTCTCAGCCATGTGGAACTGTAAGTCCAATTAAAACTCTTTTTCTTCCCAGTCTTGGGTATGTTTTTATCAGCAGCATGAAAACGGACTAATCCAATAACTTTGCAAGTTTAGGACTGAAAAGAGGTGGTTAATTTTGCTATGTCAGAAGGAGGCATGTTCTTTGAATGTCATTGTATTTTCGCTGCCAAAGGGCTATCTTGTCCGCAAAAAGGTAAATACTACTCTTTTTTTTTCTGCTCCCATCTCTGATACAGCAAATTGAACCATGTCTCTGCATCATAAACGTGGATATTATAATCGTCTACCTGAATCTGAAACAGACAATGAAATAGGATTGGAAGAAGGCTAAAAGGAAGGGGTGCATGTCTGTGACCATGTCTTTGTGTGTGTGAACGTGCATGTGTGTGCATGCATGTGCATGTGGTAGGGGGCAGGGAGTGCTTAGAAACTGGGCATCTCATCCCAACAATGCCCTTTGCCACACTGGTGGTGTCAATTTCTCAGGTGATAGCTCCCGTCCTTCACCTGTCCCTACTCAGCCCACATGATGATCATCCTATGGAGGTGTGACGATAGCAGTTGCCCACAGGAAGTCCTGGGCCTGGGTCTCCTCCAATCAGCAGGGGCTGCAGCTCCAGAGAAGTTGGTTAACCACAGTCAAGGTCGGGGGTACCTCCTCTCCTGCTTCTAGATCACAGCCATGGCTGCTCCTACTTCTTTCTTAATTTTTTTAATTTTTAATTTTTGTGGGTACACAGTAGGTGTATATATTTATGGGGTACATGAGATATTTTGGTACAGGCATGCAATGCATAATAATCACAACATGGAAAATTGGATATCCATCCCCTGATGCTTCTACTTCTTGTCCTTACTAGAGAAGGACCTGTCTTCTAGTGTTGCATTGTGTCTGAGTCTGACCGCAATTCACTGTTGCTTGTTTTTTGTTGCTGTTTTTTAGGAAACAGGGCCGTCCTCTTTCCCCCAGGATGGAGTGCAGAAGCGCCATCATAGCTCACTGCAGCCTCCAACTCCTGGGCTTAAGCGATCCTCTCACCTCAGCCTCCTGAGTAGCTAGGACCACGATCCTTGGCTAATTTTTAATATTTTTTTGTAGAGACAAGGTCTCACATTTTTTCTAAGTACGACCCCTTGGCCTACATTCCTGGCACAGAAACAACAGGCTGGTTAAAGCTAATACCTTATTGTAATGGAGTCCTGGAGATCAAAGCCAGAGGATCAGGGGCAGCAAATCTCCAAGAGACCGAAAGACATTTTTCCTTCCAGCACTATTTTGACCCCCATCCCCTGTTTGTTCAGACGCTTCTTAGCTGTAATATAATCCTCTGGCTCCAACTGCAGCCTAATGCCAGGAAAGAATTCATGCTTATTTATTAAACCTTTACAAAGAGTAGAGTTGAGTGGGATGAAAATTAAGAACAGAATCAAATCAAAGGTTTAGCTGTTTTATCATGCATACCATCATCCACATAGCCCAGATCTGCTGATTGAGAGACAAGGGGAAAGAGACTGCCTCTCAAACCATTGAGGTAACCTTGAAAAGGTGAGTAGGAGATCACTAAGTATGAAAAACGCACTGTTCAAAAGTACAGAGTTGTACAAAGTACCAAGTGGTAAAGAACAGATTTTGTTTGGAGGACATTAAGAAGCGGAAGGCTGGTATAATTTAGGCTGTGTTAGAGAATGCAGCCAGAGAGGCAAGCTGGGAATATATTATAAAGACTCTCTTCTACCGCAAAAGAAATTTGGATTTTATCACATGAATGGAATTGTTAAGGAGGAGAGCTGAGAGTCCTTAAGTAGGAGAGCTGCTGGATCAGATTTTTATTTGTAAATGATAGATTCTACTAAAGGCTAGGAGACTGAAAGGTAAAGAATGATAGGCAGAGGGTATGGAGAGAAGGTGAGAACTGGCAGAACAGTGGGAGGGAGAGAGGGGTCAAGGGAGAGGAGAGAGTCAAGGCGAACGCCAAGATCCTGCCGGGGGACTGAGTGGGTGGTAGTGCTATTAACAGAGATGGGGAGTACAAGGTAGGCAGCAGGTTTGGCAGGGGAAACACATGCTTACTTCCAACCTGTTTAATGTACTGGTTGCTCTCCAGAAGACACCCAGGAGGTAGGGGACTTTAAAACAAGAGGTAGAGGCTAGGGACATTTAGCACAGATAGGGACACACCTACAGATGGAGAATCAAAATGGACCCTACCAGCCGGGTGAGGTGGCTCACGCCTGTAATCCCAGCACTTTGGGAGGCCAAGGCAGGTGGATCACCTGAGGGCAGGAGTTCGAGACCAGCCTGGCCAACACAGCAAAACCCCATCTCCACTAAAAATACAAAAATTAGCCAGATGTAGTGGCATGCACCTGTAATCCCAGCTACTCAGGAGGCTGAGACAGGAGAATCACTTGAACCCGGGAGGCAGAGGTTGCAGTGAGCCAAGATGGCACCACCGCACTACAGCCTGGGCAATAGAATGAGACTCATTCTCAAAAAAAAAAAAAAAAAAAAAAAGGACAAGGAGCTAGGTGTGAACTTATGAGCTACCAACTAGAGAGAACTTAGAATGGGAGGTGATCCAAGCCGTGAGAGCACAGTAGATGAGAAAGCTTCAAGGAGGAGGTGTATGCAGACAGGCTCACCTGACTCTTCCACAGCACATAAACAGCCGTGGTGAAGGTGGAGAAAATGCCCCGGATGGAAGCAACTGAAATCCTTCCTCCTCTGTTTGACTCTGCCCACTGCCTTGCGGCTTCATCTCTAGTCCAGATCTTTTTTATCTTGTTTTTTTAGAGATGGGGTCTGGCTGTGTTGCCAAGGCTGATCTGGAAGTCCTAGGCTCAAGCAGTCCTCCTGCCTCACCCTCCTGAATAGCTGGAATTGTAGGTGGGACTGCTCCACCATACCCGGCTTCTAGTCCAAATCTAGCCCTTTCCCTGACAAGGAGAGTAAAGACCATGTGAGTAGGTTAGTCCGCCTCTGGGCAGCTCAGTTGCTGCAACCTGGGAAGAAAAAAATACAGTCGTGTGTCACTTAACAACGAGGATACTATAAACTAAAATTAAAATTCCAAGTCTCCCAACAGACTGAATGGACCTTCCCTCTCAGCCAAGGGTCTTCCAAAGAAACCCAAATAGCTCGTCCAGGCCATGATGGGAAGGGGTTGCTGGGCATGCCTCATTATACACTCTTCCTTTCAAAGTTTACACACAACTGATCACCATTAACATTAAAATAGAGATCTTAAGACTGACAGAAGGCTGGGCGCAGTGGCTCACCCCTGTATCCCAGCACTTTGGAAGGCTGAGGTGGGGGGATCACCTGAGGTCAGGAGTTCGAGACCAGCCTGACCAACATGGAGAAACCCCATCTCTACTAAAAATACAAAATTAGCCAGGCATGGTGGCACACGTCTGTAATCCTAGCTACTAGGGAGGCTGAGTCAGGAGAATTGCTTGAATCCGGGAGGCAGAGGTTGCGGTGAGCCAAGATCGCGCCATTGCACTCCAACCTGCGCAACAAGAGAGAAACTCTGTCTCAAAAAAAAAAAAAAGATATTATAAGCTATGTTATTATGTATGTCTCACAAATATTACTTTTAGGAACTACATTAATTATTTTTGTTACATTTGTTATGAAATAATGTATTTTGTTATATTTGTTATGAAATAATTTATTTGACTAGATTATAATATATATGGTAAAAAAGTTCAAAATGCAGAGTTGTCCCTCCCCATTTACAGGGGATTGGTTCCAGGATCCCCTGAGGATACCAAAAACCTGTAGATGCTCAAGTCCCTTATATAAAATGGTGTAGTACACTCGGCAGATACGGAGGGCCAGCTGTTCACAAAAAAGATGTCTCCCCGCATTCCCATCCCTGTCTTCCAACCACCCAGCTCTCATCAAACAGAGGATGGAGCTAGAGGACTGAGCTAGGGCAGAAGACTATTTTGCTAACTAGGAAATTTCTAGAAGCCCAGGAGGAAAAGGCCATGGCAAGGTGATGGTAGGGCGATGGGGGTGGGGGATGTTTATTGGCTCTGGTCATAACATCCTTGGATCAGCCCATCTGCATTTGAGGCATTGGATAGATGGAAGGCTGGGGAGATGAGGGTCAGTTTTCTAGAGCAACTGGACTTGCACAAGCCAGCAAGAGGACTTGCTCAACCCTCTCATCAAACAGTTCTGGTCTGTTGTGTGTACTTCCAGAGATATTTTGTGTATGTGCAAAATGAATTTACAAATACGTATTCTTCCTTCTTCTCCCCCTAGTGGCAGCAGACTATGCACACTCTCTGCACCTTTTTTTTTTTTCACCTAACAGTGTATCCTGGAGCCTGTTCCAGATTGCCTAATTAAAGTAGGCAATTGGGATAGCTTTTTATTAGAATAGCAATTTCTTTGCAAACAACAAATAGTGGCTCTCCCAGGGGCATCCAGATCCTCCCTTGAGCCAAAATGACAGGAAGCAAGTGACCCACCTACCAGGTCTGCGCATGGAAACCAGGAATACCAGCTCTGAGATTCCTGTCTCTTGCCCACAGTGTGGGGACGCTCAAGAGGCAGAAATATATCTTGTTAATAAATGGAGGCAGCATGTCCAGAGAAAACAAGACTGAAGAATGAACTTCGCTCCAGAAATAGGTTGCTTTTGCTGTCTCCTGCACGCTGGCTTGTGCAAGCCAAGTTGCTCTAGAAAACTGACCCTCATCTCCCCAGCCTTCCATCTCTCTAGTGCCTCAAATGCAGATGGGCTGATCCAAGGATGTTGTGACCAGAGCCAATAAACATCCCCCTCCCCCATCACCCTACCATCACCTTGCCATGGCCTTTTCCTCCTGGGCTTCTAGAAATTTCCTAGTTAGCAAAACAGTCTTCTGCCCTAGCTCAATCCTCTAGCGTTTTAAGGTGCGTGTTACCTTAAATCAGATCAACTAGCCCATGTGTTGAATACTCAGAAAGGCACTAAAAATCTAAGATTTGACATAATAATGATAATACTAAGAGTCCTATAAAGAGGGGGATTGTTGAAGAGAAATGTGGATGGCAGCCTGAAGTATTTGTTGGGGACAAACTTTTCCTATTTACCTAAACTACTAAGAACCATCTCCACTCCCCCCTTGACCCCAGACAAATGGAAAGGGTGCATTTCTCATGTTTACCGTGTTGAGGAGACGCTAAGAGCCACATTGTATGGCTCTGCGTTTCAAGGAACATACAATCTCCTATGTGCCAGGCACAGGGCCAGGCACTATGGATACAGAGATGAGCAAGGCAAGGGCTCATGATCCAGGAGGTAAGATGAGACATTGGCACGAAAAATCAACTAGACAGGGAGGGTTAATGAGTACAAAAAAAAAATAGAATGAATAAGACCTACTATTTGACAGCACAACAGAGGACTATAGTCAATAATAACTTAATGGTAAATTTTATTTCCTTCTTTTTGAGATGGAGTCTCACTTTGTCACCCAGGCTGGAGTGTAGTGGTGCAATCTCAGCTCACTGCAACCTCTACCTCCCAGGTTCAAGCGATTCTCCTGCCTCAGTCTCCCGAGTAGCTGGGAGTATAGGCATCCACCATCACGCCCAGCTAATTTTTGTATTTTTTAGTACAGACAGGGTTTTGCCATGGTGGCCAGGCTAGTCTCGAACTCCTGACCTCAGGTGATCCACCTGCCTTGGCCTCCCAAAGTGCTGGGATTTTAGGTGTGAGCCACCGCACCCAGCCAATTGTACATTTTAAAATAACTAAAAGTGTAATTGGATTGTTTGTGATACAAAGATAACTGCTTGAGGGGATAGATAGCCCATTCTCCATGATGTGATTATTTCCCATTGCATGCCTGTATCAAAACGTCTCATGTACCCCATAAATATACACACCTACTATGTACCCACAAAAAATGTTTTTTCAGTCAACTATACAAGAGCTGTCACTGGGTGATAAAGATTGCCAAAAGAATAACACATATTGACTTTTGAACTATGGGTCTTGACTCATCAGTGGATAATAAAAGCCAGGTTGGTGGACAGGGGACGTGACCAGAAGTTTTTTTAATGGAGTAGAATAGAACGGAAAATATTAACACATACAGTAGATAATTTGAATATTGTTTTGTGAAACCTTTGTTTTTCAGTTTTTTATCAAGTCACATGTGTTCCAGTCATGATATGAAATTCATTTTTTATTGTGGTTTACAGACACAAAGTTTGAAAACAACTGATATCACAGTAAGGAGTCACCAATGTAAATTTGAGAAACCTGGAAATAAATCCCTCAAAAGTACAGGATGTAGCACAGAGGAGGTGCTCCAAAAATGTTTATTGAGGCTTGGCACGGTGGCTCGCCTATAATCCCAGTACTTTGGGAGGCAGAGGCAGGCGGATCACTTGAGGTCAGGAGTTTGAAATCAGCCTGGCCAAGGTGGCAAAACCCTGTCTCTACTAAAACTACGGAAAATCGCTGGGCGTGGTGGTACACACCTGTAATCCCAGCTACTTGGGAGGCTGAGCATGAGAATCGCTTTAACCTGGGAGGTGATGTTGCAGTCAGCCAAGATCATACCACTGCACTCCAGCCTAGGTGACAGAGCAAGACCATCTTTAAAAAAAAAAAAAAAAAAAAGTTTATTGAGGCTGCACATGCTACAGGACTTAGATAAGGCCTATTAAAGCAAGGTGGACTCAATGGCCCTGAGTAAGTGAGGAGAAATTCTTGGTATCCATGTCAGGGCTGCTTAGGCAATGCATTTTATATTGGGAATTCCTCTACTTTGCTCCGAGTTAACTGCCAGCACTTGTCTAGGTCTTTCTCATCTCTGCTATGGACCAATGAAAAGGCCTCCAAACTGTTAGTCCCTCTTCCATTCCAGCCCTCCGTATCAGCCAGGAGTCTGCTCAGCTGTAACAGGAATCCCTACCTCAGTGATTGAAACAAGTAGATTTATTTTTCTTATGTAACAAAAAGTCTGGATGTGGACAGACTAGAGCTTATATGGCTGCTCAAGAGTGTCATCTGAAAACCAAGCTCCTATATCTGCCTGCTGTGTACATATATATATATACACACACACACATAGATATATGTGTGTATATATACATATATATGTGTATATTGGCATGAAACTTTCACCCTCATGGTTGCAAGATGGCTGCTGCACCTCTAGGCATTGTATCCTTTTCCCAGGCAGGAAAAATGAGAAAGGGTATAGGACAAAGGCACATACCTTTTATCAGTAAAACAATAGCCATCACTGAGACTACTAAAGTCCTCTCAGTAGACTTCCAATTATATCTCATTAGCCACTTATAGTATCATTGGCCACCCCTGTGGCAAGGAAAAAGTCAATTTGCATTTTTGGCTGAATACATTGCTGCCTTCAACAAAATCAGAGTTTTGTTAGTAAAGAATTGATATCTGGGCCAGGCGCGGTGGCTCAAGCCTGTAATCCCAGCACTTTGGGAGGCCGAGACGGGCGGATCACGAGGTCAGGAGATCCAGACCACCCTGGCTAACACGGTGAAACCCCCCCCATCTCTACTAAAAAAATACGAAAAACTAGCCGGGCGAGATGGCGGGCGCCTGTAGTCCCAGCTACTCGGGAGACTGAGGCAGGAGAATGGCATAAACCCGGGAGGTGGAGATTGCAGTGAGCTGAGATCTGGCCACTGCACTCCAGCCTGGGTGACAGAGCAAGACTCCGTCTCAAAAAAAAAAAAAAAAAAAAACCAAAAGAATTGATATCTGGGCAGGGCATGATAGCTCACACCTGTAATCCCAGTACTTTGGGAGGCCAAGGCGGATGGATCAGGTGAGGTCAGGAGTTCAAGACCAGCCTGGCCAACAGCTGAAACTCCGTCTCTGCTAAAAATACAAATTAGCCACGTGTGGTGGCGTGGGCCCATAGTCCCAGCTATTCAGGCAGCTGAGGCAGGAGAATCACTTGAATTCAGGAGGTGGAGGTTGCAGTGAGCTGAGATTACACCACCAACTCCAGCCTGGGTGAAGGAGCGAGACTCAGTCTCAAAAAATTAAAAATTAAAATAAAATTTTAAAAAAGAATTGATATCCGAAAGTGTCTGCCACATCCCCTTCAATACAGTCTCTGCTTCAAACCCTTTAATGGTTTTCCACTGCTTTTAAGAGTAAATTTGAAATCCTTAAAGTTACCCTAAGTGAAATAACTCAGAAAACATTTTGTAAGTAAAATAAACATTTAAAATTAAAAAAAAAATAGGCCAGGTGTAGTGGCACATGCCTGTAATCCCAGCACTTTGGGAGGCTGAGATGGGAGGATCATTTGAGGCCAGGAGTTCAAGACCAGCCTGGGCAACATAGTGAGACCTTGTCTTTATAATAATAATAAATAAAAATGAAATCCTTAAATTTGCTGTGTGGACTGAATTGTGTCCCCCAATCCCACACACACAAAAAAATTCGTTGAAACCTTAACTCTCCGTCCCTCAGAATGTGACTATTATTGTATATAGGGCCTTCAAGGAAGTAATTAAGCTAAATGGGAGTCTTTAGGGTGGGCCCTAATCCAATCTGACTGGATCCCTATAAAAAGAGGAAATTAGGACATACAGAGAAATACCAGGGATGTGCAGGCACAGGGAAAAGACCGTGTGGATAAGGCAGGAGAATAGGGTCTGGAGGCAGGGAACCCAAGGCCAATTCACGCTGACTTCTTAGAACTAAATCAAAAGGAAGACCTCAACTTTCCACACCTAAGTAACAAAAGAACTGGAAACTACTCCCTTTGCAAACTGCCCACCCCACTTTTTATGCGTGGCAGATGGAATATTGAAAATACCTCTGGTTGCTTTCTGCAACTGATCGGATGTTTGCATAGGAGTGTGACTTGTAACCTCACTTCAGCTTCTGATTGGTTGCTTACCACAACCATTCAGACTGATTGCAGGCCATGTCTTCCTTTGCATAGAGGTGTAACTTTGTAACTTCATTTTAGTCTCTGAGTGGCTGCTTTCCACAACCAGTCAGAGGTTTGCAAAGGGTGTAACCTTTGTAACTTCACTTTACTGATTGTGGGCCACTACTTCATTTGCATGGGGTGTACACCAAGTGGCCAGTGGAAAACTTCTAGTGGATATTTAAACCCCAGAAAATTCTGTAGCTGGGCTCTTGAGTCCCTGTGCTTGGCCTGCTCCCACCCTGTGGAGTGTACTTTTGTTTGCAGTAAATCTCTGTTTTTATTGCTTCATTCTTTCCTTGCTTTGTTTGTCCATTTTGTCCAATTCTTTGTTCAAAATGCCAAGAATCTGGATACCCTCCAACAGTAACATGGAGACACTGAGAGAAGGTGGCCATCGGTAAGCCAAGGAGAGAGACCTTAGAAGAAACCAAACCTGCCAATACCTTGATCTTGGACCTCCAGCCTCCAGCTGTGAGAAAATAAATAAAATAAATTTCTATTGTTTAAGCCACCCAGCCTGTGGTATTTTGTTATGGTAGCCCCAGCCGACTAACACAGTTGCTTAAGAGAGCTGGGTGTGATCTGGATCCCCGCTAACCTAGGGTTCACTCTTTTGCCATTCTCCTTTGCTCATGGCCCTCCACCCACACTGGTCTTCTCTAGTTTCTAGAAGGTCAGCCCCGTTCCAGGCTCTGGAGCTTTGAGTGCACTGTTCCTTCTAACTAGAGCTGTGTGCCCCCTGCTTTTTAAGTGACTGGCTCCCTCTTGTCCCATAGGTTTCAGCTCACATATCATTTCTTCAGAAGTACCTTCCTGACCACCCCGTGAAACAGAAGTGTCTCCCTCTACCTGATATTCTATCTGTGGCCATGATTTGTTTCTTTATAGATTTTTATCGTGATTTGTGATAATTTTGTTTACTTTTGTCAAGTCTTTTGTTTGTCTTTCCAATAGTAGACCTTAAACTCCCATGACGGCAGAAACATGCCTGCCTATTCACTGCTCTGTCCCAGTGGCCTAGCACATTCTAGACCTTCAATAAATAATTTCTGAGTGAATGCAATGTGTGTCATCTGGTATTTTCTGTTGCTTAAATTTATTATTTATTTATGTATTTAGACAGGGTCTCACTCTGCTGCCCAGGCTGAGTGTGGTGGTGCACTCATGGCTCACTACAGCCTCGACCACCTGGGCTCAAGTGATCCTCCCATCTCAGCCCCCTGAGTAGATGGGACTACAGGTGCACAACACCATGCCTGGCTAATTTTTTTTTTTTTTTTTTTTTTTTGAGACTGAGTCTCGCTCTGTCGCCTAGGCTGGAGTGCAGTGGCACAATCTCGGCTCACTGCAGCCTCTGCCTCCTGAGTTCAAGTGATTCTCCTGCCTCAGCCTGCTGAGTAACTGGGATTACAGGCACATGCCATCACACCTAGCTAATTTTTGTATTTTTAGTAGAGATGGGGTTTCACCATGTTGGCCAGGCTGGTCTTGAACTCCTGACTTCAAGTGATCTGCCTGCCTTGGCCTCCCAAAGTGCTGGGATTACAGGCATGGGCCACCGTGCCCAGACATGGCCATTTAAATTTATTTATTTGTTTATTTATTATTTTATTTTATTTTATTTTATTTTTTTGAGATGGAGTTTCGCTCTTGTTGCCCAGTCTGCAGGGCAGTGGCACTATCTCAGCTCACCACAACCTCCACCTCCCGGGTTCAAGCAATTCTCCTGCCTCAGCCTCCCGAGTAGCTGGGATTACAGGCATGCACCACCACATCCGGCTAATTTTTGTATTTTTAGTAGAGATGGGGTTTCTCCATGTTGGTCAGGCTGGTCTCGAACTCCTGACCTCGTGATCCACCCTCCTTGGCCTCCCAAAGTGCTGGGATTACAGGTGTGAGCCACCGTTCTCGGCCTTAAATTTATTTTTAACTATGTGTTGAATGAAAGGAGAAAGAGCAAGCCTGACTTTTCTAGATGGGGGATGGGTAGCAATTGGGTGCAATCACCACCCACATATATGTCCATGGGGCTCAGGGGTACCACACCTCTGCTTCCTCTAAACTATTTAACACCTTGATGATCTTCCAAGAACTTTGCTTATTAGTGGTTCCAGTTATGGCCTGGTGAGGGAGAAGGTTGAAAATAATTTGTTACTCATACATAATATGTCAGAATTCTATCACCTTCACTCGGCTACAGTACATCCACTCCAAACTCCACTAGCTCATTACATGAAGGCATCCAAAAGCATTCAAACCCTTACAT
>NW_016812891.1:0-31806 GCF_001698545.2 Rhinopithecus bieti | reverse complement strand
AGTAACTGGGATTACAGGCACATGCCACCACACCTAGCTAATTTTTGTATTTTTAGTAGAGATGGGGTTTCACCATGTTGGCCAGGCTGGTCTTGAACTCCTGACCTCAAGTGATCTGCCTGCCTTGGCCTCCCAAAGTGCTGGGATTACAGGCATGGGCCACCGTGCCCAGACATGGCCATTTAAATTTATTTATTTGTTTATTTATTATTTTATTTTATTTTATTTTATTTTTTTGAGATGGAGTTTCGCTCTTGTTGCCCAGTCTGCAGGGCAGTGGCACTATCTCGGCTCACCGCAACCTCCACCTCCCGGGTTCAAGCAATTCTCCTGCCCCAGCCTCCCGAGTAGCTGGGATTACAGGCATGCGCCACCATGCCCAGCTAATTTTTTTTTTTTTTTTTTTTAGTAGAGACAGGGTTTCTCCATGTTGGTCAGGCTGGTCTCGAACTCCTGACCTCGTGATCCACCCTCCTTGGCCTCCCAAAGTGCTGGGATTACAGGTGTGAGCCACCGTTCTCGGCCTTAAATTTATTTTAACTATGTGTTGAATGAAAGGAGAAAGAGCAAGCCTGACTTTTCTAGATGGGGATGGGTAGCAATTGGGTGCAATCACCACCCACATATATGTCCATGGGGCTCAGGGGTACCACACCTCTGCTTCCTCTAAACTATTTAACACCTTGATGATCTTCCAAGAACTTTGCTTATTAGTGGTTCCAGTTATGGCCTGGTGAGGGAGAAGGTTGAAAATAATTTGTTACTCATACATAATATGTCAGAATTCTATCACCTTCACTCGGCTACAGTACATCCACTCCAAACTCCACTAGCTCATTACATGAAGGCATCCAAAAGCATTCAAACCCTTACATATTCCCTTTGTCATAATTCAACAGCAAAAACTAAAACCTGATAAACCAAGCTGTTTACAAAGTTTTGTGGAGAGGAAGGTAATTCCAACCACCATGTATCACAAATGCTGAATTGTTCAACAGAGGATTACCAAATGGAAATTGAAATCTGCTCCACATTTCTAATATCAAGCCAGGAGAGAAAAGAGTCTGTCATTGTCTCCACATCTAGGATGAAACCTGAGGACTCAGAGCAGCGATTGCCCTGGCTTGCCTGGCCATAAATACCTTCTTGTTTAAAAGTACATGCCCAAGCTGGGCCTGGTGGCTCATGCCTGCAATCCCAGCACTTTGGGAGGCCGAGGTGAGTGGATCACTTGAGGCCAGGAGTTCGAGAGCAGCCTGGCCAACATGGTGAAACCCCATCTCTACTAAAATTACAAAAATTAGCTGGGCACGATGGTGCAGCCCTGTAATCCCAGCTACTCAGGAGACTGAGGCAGGAGAAACATTTGAACCCAGGAGGCAGAGGTTTCAGTGAGCCGAGATCATGCTACTGTACTCCAGCCTGGGTGACAGAGTGAAACTCTTGTCTCAAAAGAAATTTTTTAAATTAAAATAAAAAAAAAAGTCCATGCCTGCCAGACTGTTGGAACAATGAAATATTATTTCAAAACATCTAAGTTTATGCAAAAGACAACAGACTAATCCAAAATAAGGATATAACAAGGGTATAAACTTCTATTAATAAAATCTATTTTATTTATTTATTTTTGAGACAGAGTGTTGCTTTGTCATCCAGGCACAAGTACAATGGCAAGATCTTGGCTCACTGCAACTTCCATCTCCTGGGTTCAAGCGATTCTCTTGCCTCAACCTCCCAAGTAGCTTGGGGTACAGGCATGTGCCACCACGTCCGACTAATTTTTGTATTTTTAGTAGAGACCCGTCTCCATGTTGGTCAGGCTGGTCTCGAACTCCTGACCTCAAGCAATCCACCCACCTCGGCCTCCCAAAGCGCCGGGATTACAGGCGTAAGCCACTGTGTCTGGCTTAAAATCTACTTCAAAAGTTTTTTGTGGTTTCTTCCCTGAAAGTTTCTAGGCCTTTGAACATATTTAAGGGGAGCAAAAATACTATGTTTGCATGTTTCAAATAAGTGAATAAAACATGGACGGAATTGACTAACTGTCTCAAGAACTAGATCAGGACTTTTGCCTCTAAAATAAATCCAAATATTAGTTTTCCTGTTTTTCTCACTTTATTATCATAAATGGGCCTTATTTTCTTTATTTCTTTTTTTCTGCTTCTGCTTGCTAGGGAAATGTGGGCCTTATTTTAAAAGGCCGTTGTGTTCCTCGAAGGCCGTCTGCAAACTATTTTGGAAAGTGAATCATCTAATATCTAAAGATATCAACTATTTTAGAGATCCTTATACTGAATTTTGTTTGCAATAGGAAGAAATATGTTTGTAATGTAAATATTCACTTTTTAGTTTTTCTATCTTTGAAAATTCAGATTCTAAAGTCTCAGAATTATACGTCTCATAGATTCTGAAAGTTTTTCACTCTTAAAATAGTAAATAGCTGACAAAATACAAATGGCGTGATATAAAACACAGAAAGGAATTAAATCAGTGGGTGGAAATGTCTTAACTTTGTGCTGATTAAGGAGTAAATGTGAGAAAAACTGTTCTTTTCCTTTTTTAGCTTCCTCATCTTCCCTCTTATATTTTCCTTCCCTCTCTCAATCCCCTACTTCAGCAAGTTCCCAAATTTTAAACAAGTCAGTCTCCTGTTTGGCAACTTTTCCTGACCATTCAGCAGTCAGAAAACAGGAAAGTTACTCTTCCCTTTGCCCNATATGTTTCTAATGTAAATATTCACTTTTTAGTTTTTCTATCTTTGAAAATTCAGATTCTAAAGTCTCAGAATTATACGTCTCATAGATTCTGAAAGTTTTCACTCTTAAAATAGTAAATAGCTGACAAAATACAAATGGCGTGATATAAAACACAGAAAGGAATTAAATCAGTGGGTGGAAATGTCTTAACTTTGTGCTGATTAAGGAGTAAATGTGAGAAAACTGTTCTTTTCCTTTTTTAGCTTCCTCATCTTCCCTCTTATATTTTCCTTCCCTCTCTCAATCCCCTACTTCAGCAAGTTCCCAAATTTTAAACAAGTCAGTCTCCTGTTTGGCAACTTTTCCTGACCATTCAGCAGTCAGAAAACAGGAAAGTTACTCTTCCCTTTGCCCTGTTTTTAAACTTTCTATTTCTACTAGGCAGCTTTTACCTATCACACTGGGCTTTAACAAAGTATCTGAGGAATTAACTCACACTAATGTAGAAAACACTGGTGGCAATTTTCCATGTCTTTTTTTTTTTTTCTTCTTCTTTGAGACAGAGTTTCACTCTTGTTGCCCAGGTTGGAGTGCAATGGCGTGGTTTTGGTTCCCCGCAGCCTCCGCCTCCCAGGTTCAAGCAATTCTCCTGCTTCAGCCTCCCAAGTAGCTGGGATTACAGGTACATGCCACCGTGCCTGGCTAATTTTTGTATTTTTAGTAGAGATGGGGTTTCACTGTGTTGGCCAGGCTGATCTTGAACTCCTGACCTCAGGTGAATCACCTGCCTTGGCCTCCCAAAGTGTTGGGATTACAGGCGTGAGCCACCATGCCCAGCTCCATATCATTTTTTTAAAGGTCACCCAGAGGCAACAATGTTTTGATTCAAAGGAACAGTTTGTTAGTGAATGGATTCTCGAGAGGACTTCTGTTTTACATGCATTTATCTCTGCCCATCTCTCTAGTCCACTCTAACAAGAGTAAAGAAAAGAAGGCACACAGCCAAAAGGACAAAGAGGCAAAGAAGAACAATCTAAACCCAAAGCAAGCAGAAGGAAGGAAATAAGAAGGATTAGTGCAGATATTAATGAATAGAAAATAGAAAAACAGCAGAGAAAATCAATGAAAGCAAAAGTTGATTCTTTAAAAATACCAACAAAATGGACAAAACCTTAGCAAGACTGACCAAGAAAAAAAGACTCAATTACCAAATCCAGAATTGAAAGAGGGCTCATTACTACTAATCTCACAGAAAAAAAAATTGTAAGGCAGCCAGGCACAGTGGCTCACACCTGTAATCCCAGCACTTTGGGAGGCCGAGGTGGGCAGATCACCTGAGGTCAATAGTTCAAGACCAGCCTGACCAACATGGTGAAACTCTGTCTCTACTAAAAGTATAAAATCAGCCGGGCGTGATGGTGCACACCTGTAATCCCAGCTGCTCAGGAGGCTGTTGGCAGGAGAATCACTTGAACCCGGGAGGCAGAGGTTGCAGTTAGCCAAGATTGCACCACTGCACTCCAGCCTGGGCAACAGAGAGAGACTCTGTCTCAATAATAATAATAATAACAATAATAATTATAATAATAAATTACAAGGGAACACTATGAACAACTGCATGCCAACACATTACATAGTATAATTTAGATGAAATGAACACATTCCTGGAAAGACACAAACTATCAAACCTGATTCAAGAAAGAATGGAAAATCTGAGTATACTCATAACAACTAAACAGGCTGAATTAATAATAAAATAAAATAAAATAAAAGTCTCAGCTTCACTGGGGAATTATACCAAGCATTTAAAAAAGAAATAATACTACTCTGGTGTCATTCTGTGATAGTATTATGGCATGCAATTCCTCAAAATTAAAAATAGAATTACCATATAATCTGGAAAATCTACTTCTGGATATATATCCAAAAGAATGGATAACATGGCCTCAAAGATATTCTTGTTCATAGCAACAATATTCACAATAGTCAAAAGATGGAAGCAGCCAAAGTGTTCATTGAAAGATGAATGGATATACAAAATGTGGCGTATACCTACAATGGAATATTACTCAGCCTTAAAAAGGAGGAAAATTCTGATGCATGGTATAACATGAATGATCCTTGAGGGCATTATGCTAATGTGAAATAAACCAATCACACAAAGATAAATACTCTATAATTCCACTTATACGAGGTACATAAGAGCAGTCAGAATCATAGGAACAAAGCCAGGTATGCATCTAAAGTCTCAGGTACTTGGGAGGCTAAGGCAGAAGAACTGCTTGAGCCCATGAGTTTGAAGCTATAGTGCACTATGACTGTGCCTGAGAATAACCACTGCACTCTTGATTGGGCAACATAGTGAGACGCTGTCTCAAAAATTTTTTTTAAATTATAGAAACAGAAAATAGAACAGTGGTTACTGGGAGCTGGGAGAAGGGGAAATGGGAGGTTGTTTAATAGGTATGGAGTTTCCATTTTGCAAGATAAAAAAGTTCTGGGCCAGGTGCAGTGGCTCACACTTGTAATCCCAGCACTTTGCGAGGCCAAGGCAGGTGAATCACCTGAGGTCAGGAGTTCAAGACCAGCGTGACCAACATGGTGAAACCCCGTCTCTACTAAAAATACAAAATTAGCTGGGTGTGGTGGAGCATGCCTGTAATCCCAGCTGCTCAGGAGGCTGAGGCAGAAGAATTGCTGGGACCTGGGAGGCAGAGACTGCGGTGAGCCAAGATCACGCCATTGCACTCCAGCCTGGGTGACAAGAGTTAGACTCCGCCTCAGAAAAAATAAAGTTCTAGAAGCTGGTTGCAACAACAATGTGAATATACTTATCACTACTTATCACTACTAAATTGTAAACTTAAAAATGGTTAAGATAGAAATTTTTATATTAGTGTATTTTACCACAATTTTTAAAAGATAAATAAATGATATAAATTCTTCACAAACTCTTCCAAAATATAGAAGAGAAGGGAACATTTCCCAACTCATTCTACGAGGCTGGTATTACCCTGATACCCAAACCAAAGACACCACGAGAAAGCTATGGACTAATATCTCTTACCAATAAGATGCAAAATCCTCAAAAAAATTAGCAAGTAGAATTTGGCAATATGTAAAATGGATTACACACCATGATCAAGTGGAATTTATCCCAGGAATGCAAGATTGTTTTAACATCCAAAAGTCAATTGATGTAACATACCACATCAATAGAGTAAATGGGCCTGTCTGCAGAATCCACACCGACCAGCACCAGGCCCATGACACAGGGGTACTGGGACATCTGAGGGCTGACCCACACCATCTGCCTGCTCCAGCAATACACAGACTCAAGCTATGAGGAAAAGAAGTACATGATGGGGGATGCCCCTGACTATGACAGAAGCCAGTGGTTGAATGAAAAATTCAAGCCAGGCCTGGACTTTCCCAATCTGCCCTACTTGACTGATGGGGCTCACAAGATAACCCAGAGCAAGGCTATCCTGGGCTGCATTGCCTACAAGCACAACCTGTGTGGGGAGACAGAAAGGGAGAAGATTTGGGAAGACATTTTGGAGAACCAGCTTATGGACAACCAAATGCAGCTGGCCAGACTCTGCTACAACCCAGATTTTGAGAAACTGAAGCCAGAATACCTGGAGGCACTCCCTGCGATGCTGAAATTCTACTTACAGTTTCTGGGGAAGCAGCCATGGTTTCTTGGGGACAAGATCGCCCTTGTGGATTTCATTGCTTATGATGTCCTCGAGAGAAACCAAGTATTTGAGCCCAAGTGCTTGGATGCCTTCCCAAACCTGAAGGACTTCATCTCCCGATTTGAGGGCTTGGAGATCTCTGCCTGCATGAAATCCAGCCACTTCCTCCCAAGACCTGTGTTCACAAAGATGGCTGTCTGGGGCAACAAGTAGTGCCTTGAAGGCCAGGAGGTGGCAGTGAGTTGCCCATACTCAGCCTGCTGCCCAGACTGTGTAGAGCAGCTGGACTCCACACCCCAGCCCCTGCCTTCTTGTTCTTTTTCCCTGTTTATTCCCTTCTTTACCCCCAAGACTTTATTGGCCCTCTTCACTTCCCCTAAACCCCTGTCCCATCCAAGCCCTTTAAAGCCTCAGCTACCCATTTTCCTTTATGAACGTCTCCCTCCCAACATTACCCTTCCCTGCACTAAAGCCAGCCTGACCATCCCTCCTGTTAGTGGTTGTGTCTGCTTTGAGGGGCCTCACTGGCCCCTCACCTGTGGAGCTAGCTCAGCCCTGGGGTCCCAGGGCTGCATGAAAGAGCAGCATTGACTGGTTTACAGGCCCTTCTCCTGCAGCATGGCTCCTGCCTTAAGCCTACCTGATGCAAGTAAAACCTAAAACACACACACACACACACACACACACACACACACACACACACACAGAATAAATGTCAAAATCCACAGGATCATTTCAATAGATGCAGAAAAAGCACTTGACAAAATTTAACACCCTCTCATGATGAAAAAAACACTCAACAAAATAGGAATAGATGAGAGTTTCTTCAACTTAATATAGGGCTTCTACAAAAAACCCACAGGTAAGAGCATATTTAATGGTAAAAGAACTGATTCTTTTTCAGATGAAGCATCAAGACAAAATGAAGAACAGGACAAAGACGTCTGCTCTCCCGGCTTCTATTCAACATTGTGAAGGAGGTTCTAGCCAAGGCAATTAGGCAAGAAAAAGAAATAAAAGGCACCCAGCTTGGAAAGGAAGAAATAGAAGTATCCTATTAGTTGATGATGTGATTTCGCATATAGAAAATTCTAATGAATCCACTAAAAAACTATTTGAACTAACAAACTTTAAGTTCAGCATGGTTGCAGAATACAAGATTAATATACAAACAGAAATTGTATTTCTTTATAGTTGCAATAAGCAGACAAGGAAATAAAGAAAATTCTGTTTACAATAGCATCAAAAAGAAAAAATACACAGAAATAACTTTAACAAAAGAGGTACAAAACTTGTACACTGAAACCTACAAAACATCATTGAAAGAAATTGAAGATTTTAATAAATGAAAAGATAATCTATGTTCATAGGACAGAACACTTAACATTGTTAAGATGGAAAAACTCTTCAATTGAACTAAAATTCAATACAATCCCTAACAAAAACCTTGGCTGATTTCTTTGCAAAACTGGCAAGCTAATCCTAAAGCTCATATGGAAATTTAAGAAACTCAGAATGGTCAAAACAAGTTTTTAAAAAGAACAAAGCTGTAGAATTTACATTTCCCAATTCCAAAACTCACTACAAACCTATACCAATCAAGACAGAGTGGTACTGGCATAAGGACAGACATATTGATCAACAGAACAGAATTGAAAGTCCAGAAATAAAGCCTCACATTTACTGTCAATCAATTTTTGACAAGAGCACACAACCATTGAATGAGGAAAGAACAGTCTTTTCAAAAAGTGGTGCCAAGACACTGGATATCCATATGCAAAGGATGAAGATGGACCCTGTGACTCACACCAGATACAAAAATGAATTCAAAATGGATCAAAGACTTAAATCTAAGAGTTAAAACTCTAAAACTCTTCTCATTCCATGACTAGATATTTATTTATCCAAGAGAAATTAAAACATATGTCCAAACAAAACTTGTACACAAATGTTCATACCACCTTTCTTTCTAATAACTAAAAATCTAGTGAATGAGAAAAAAATATTTTCGGCCCACAAAAGATTGTAGTTAGACCGGGCGCAGTGACTCATGCCTATGATCCCCACACTTTGAGAGGCCAAGGCGGACAGAACACTTGAGACCAGGAGTTCGAGACCAGCTTGGCCAACATGGTGAAACCCCATCTCTACTAAAAATACAAAAATTAGCCAGATGTGATGGCACACGCCTGTAATCCCAGCTACTCAGGAAGCCGAGGCCCAAGAATGGCTTGAACCCGGGAGCCAAGATCGTGCCACTGCACTCCAGCCTGCGCCACAGAGCAAGACTCTGTTTCAAAAAAAAAAAAAGTTTGTAGTTGGGACAGACTTTTGTAACAAAAGACAGATTAACAAGAGAAAAAAAAATTACTAATGTGTGCAATGCCTCAGTGGAAAGTGACTCAGGCAGCAGTTTAGGTGTGTGGCTTATATAGTACATCTAACAAAAAAAAAATACATTTTAGAAAAGTGACAAGACAAAATAAAACAGTCCCAGGCTTCCAAAGCCAGGAAACTGTGGGAAGGTAAATATAGGAGAAGGCAATAATGGAGTAAAGTCTGTTCACAGGTTTCTCTAGTGCCATCTGTAAGCTAATAAGGATTTGTCTAATAAAGGAGAATGTACATCCTGTCTTCAGGAAGAAAAGTTGGGGAGGGAAATAGAAAGACCTTTTGTATGTAAATTTCTGTCCTACCTTTTTTTTTTTCTTTCTTTTTTTTTTTTTCAAGAGGGAGTCTCACTCTGTCACCCAGGCTGGAGTGCAGTGGCACAATCTCAGCTCACTGCAATCTCTGCCCCCCAGGTTCAAGAGATTCTCCTGCCTCAGCATCCCATGTAGCTGGGATTACAGGTGCCTACCACCACACCCAGCTAACTTTTTTATTTTTACTACAGACAAGGTTTCACCATGTTGATCAGGCTGGTCTCGAACCCCTGACCTCAGGTGATCCACCCCCGTCAGCCTCCCAAAGTGCTGGGATTACAGGTGTGAGCCACCACACCCAACCTCTGTCCTGCTTTTAAGCAAACAGAGAGAAAGTAGAGAACTCTCCTGCATCTTAATTGTCTTTAGCTCAACCATCTTTTATATTTTGGAGAGGTATTTCCTGGTCTGTCATACCATAAACAACCCTAATGTCCATCAGTAAATGGATCAACAGACTGTGGCGCATCCATACAATGGAACACTGCTATGCAGTGAACAGCAGTGAATTCCTGATGCACACAACAGCATGGAGAAATTTCAAAATAATTATGCCAAGCAAAATAAGCTATACAAAAAGAAGTGCCTACTGTATGATTCCACTGATACAAACTCTAGAAAATACAACCTGCACAGTGATGGAAAATGCTGGAACTCAGAGAATGATATCCAAAGTATGGCACTTTGACATGCTGAGTGCTTTGAACTAAAGAAGCAGCCTCAGAACCAAGGTCTCTCTGACCTTTCTCCACCCTGCTATCTATTCTCTTTCTCTTGAAAGGGACTTTCTCTGAAGTTTTCTTTATCTAAGGGAAGTTCCTCCAGAAGGAGTGCCATTGTCATGAACCCCTTGCCTGAAATCTACATTAACCAGAGAAGTTGAACTTGTATTGCAGGAGAGGAGGCAAAAGGTCTCCATCCAGGTCACCATGCCCAGACTCTTCACCTATTCTTCTGAAGGTAGCTACCTGAGAGTATGCCTGCATTATAAGCCAGCCTTTGTTTGCAGTGCAGTTCCTCCCCCTATTCTCCCATAGCTTGTCACCATTGCTCTCCAGGAGCCTCCAAGCCCCATTTCTTTCTGTATCTCAAAATGATATTTAAGCTTCAACAGTCTGGCCCATTTCTGAGTCTAATATTTTGTGTGGTCCCTGTGCACATGTGCACATAATAAACTTGTCTGCCTTTTCTCCTGTTTGTCTACTGTCAGTTGATTCCAGAGACTTAAATTATTGAACCTTTAGAGGATGAAAGGAAAGGTCCCAACAACCCTATGAAAGCAAATCATGAGTTGCCGGGGATCTGAAGTTGGGAGAGGCAGAAGGAAGGGATTGCCAGCGGCACAAGGAAACTTTCAGGGGTGACGATGCGGTTGTGATTGTGGGGATCGTTTCATGGGTATATAAGTCAAAACTTATGTAACTGTAAACTAAATATGTACAACATATTGTATGATTAGCAATTATACAATATGTGCAATGTATAATTGACAAATCATACCTCAATGAAACTCGTTTGAAAAAAGTTTGGTGTCTGTGCAAGTGTTGATTAAAAAAAATCAGTGAATCTGAATAGTGAGTCCATAAATTGACCTGTATATGTATAAAAATAACATATAATGTATATGTTATATATAAATATACATATATATTTAGAAACTTGGTATAGGATAAAGATGGTATTACCAACAGTGGAGAACTGATGAATCATTCAATTAGTGGTATGGAGGCAGCTGACTTTTCTTATTGAAAAGTTAAAGTAGATGCATACTTCCAAAATAAATACCAGGTTGATCAAAGACTCAAATGTGGAAAGAAGAAAAGAGGTTAAAATTATCAGTAAAGACAAGGAGCAATGACTCATGCCTGTAATCCTAGCATTTTGGGAGGCCAAGGCAGGAGTATCACTTGAGGCCATGAGTTCAAGACCAGACTGGGAAATGTAGCAAGACTCTGTCTCTACATAAACCAAACAAACAAAATTAGCTGGGTGTGGTGGTGCATACCTATAGTCCCAAGTTACTCAGGAGGCTGAGGAGGGAGGATCCCTTGATCCTAGGAGTTCAAGGTTGCAGTGAACTATGATCACACCACTGCACTCCAGCCTGGGCAGTAGAGCAAGACCCTGTCTTTAAAAATAAAAAATAAACACATTCATGACTAATCCTTTTTCCCAGGCCAATGCGGAGTGAATGTTTAGGGGGAAAAATCTAAGTTGGCAAGTTTCTCACTTTTCTGCAGTTTTTGTTCTCTCTTTAGTTTTCCTTCGGGATTTTCAGGATTAGTTGATCCAGAAGGCAAACAAAAGGATTTCAATTGAAGATAATATAACTGATTGCCAGGAAATAGGACAGAGACATGCATCGGAGCTTCAGCCAACTTTGACTTTCAGCTGAGAGCCTCTTGAGCACCTGCAGGTGACAAAAGCACAGGGACGAGTTGGTGTCTTCTTACTCCCACACCACCTCCTTCTTTCCTGCAGAAGCACTTTTCTGCACCTGGGGGAGCAGGACCACTAAGTCTCCAGTAATAGAAGGACTCACATGTCCTGAGGTCACATTTCTGATTTGTTGCAGTGCCCTCTATGAATCAGACCCCTGCTGGGCTGGCCTGCCCATAATTCAACTCTTATGTTAAAAACGTACGCATCAATAATACAAAGAAAAACTGCCCAATAAAAACTATGCCAGGCAATGAATGGGCAAATTCTTGATTTTCTTTTAGTCAGAACCTCCCACCACAGCCAAGTGCAAGCGGCAGGACAGCCAGACCAAGGCGTCCCGAAGCACCTCAGTTGCCACCTGCAAACTAAAGGAGAGGCTTCCTCTGGGTGGTTAAGGTTAAGGGCTGGACTCTACAGCAGCTGAGCTCAGCCCCACTCACCCTGTCTTCCAGGTGCCAGGTGCCTTTTGGCCATGCAGAAACTTCATCATTTTCCATTGTATCCCTGGTTAGAATCCCTCTTCCTCAGCTTACAGACCGTTCATTAGCCCAGTTTTTCTCATTTGCCACCCTTCTCTCAAGAAGACTTTTAGACATTTTTTTCCTAATCACTCCCTCCCATAAAGTGGTAATGATACAAGAGATAGAAAGAAATTACTTAGGCAGATAGTGAGGGCAAAATAGTCCTCAGCAAAATTTCCCTTCTAACAAAAAGCAGCCCCAAAGGGCATTTTGTTCTTACAAAGAGCAGCCAGAAAGATCAAGCTCCAAATATAGATAAGGAAGCTGGAAGCTTGCACGAGGGAATGCTAGCAGTTGTGCCAATAGGAAAAAGCTACCTGGGGCAGAAAAACCTGTGCACTGTGGAAGCTCCACCTTCCCTTTTTTGTTAGCATGTGTACAGTAAGGAAGAAATGGGCAACATAGAGAAGCTCAGGCAGAGAACCCACCTGCATAATAAAAGATTGGGGTGGGGGCTGCCAGAGATTCACACCCTATGTAGATGGCACATCTGGTTCTAACCACCTCCCCAGTAGCTCATCTATAAAAACCCCTGCATTTCACTGAGGATCGGCAACCCATTTTTTCCCGGGCCCCTCTCTGTAGCAGAGAGCTAGTCTCTTTCTTTCACCTATTAAAGTTCTGCTTTTAACCTCACCCTTTGTGTGTCCACGTCCTTGATCTCCATGGCCATGAGAAAACAAACCTCGGGTGTTGCCCAGACAATGAGGCTGCTTCCGTATACACAGAAATACTGCATATTGGTCATAGACTGAAGGACTTTAGAGGGCCATAAACCACTGACATTTCCAAGATTTTTTGCCCCAACTTTTGAATAAACTTTTGCCCCCATGGGGTGATATCACCCTGTTGAGAGTTCACATATTAACTGTTAGCTGTGGAGCCCGTCCTCCATCACCAGAGGAATCCACCCACCTGCAGTGAGGTCAAACGCAGCCTTCACATTGATGGCACTAAGACAACCGGCTGGTCCACTCCAGGATCAGGCACCCAGTGACAGTCCTCCAGTACCACCTGCAGGCAGCAGGAACCTGGCATAGGCCCCACTACCTGCTGTGCCCACTCCTCATGCTCCCTCCACCTCACTAACCTCTACTCTCACCTGGTTTTCTTCTATTCCCACTTCCTGGTTTGCAGGAGAGAGAGGGAGAGATTCAGCTCACAAGGGAATCTCATGATTTTTGAATGCCTGATGAATAAAACCTCATAGTCTATAAATTGGCCAGCTGATAAAGCAACAAATTCATTCATGTGCTAATTAGCTCATTCAACCAATGACAGTAGAAGGAGAGGACCCTGTGCTAGGCTCGAGGCTGCGTGGAGGGGGAACAGGAAGTTGTCCCAAAACACAGGACATTGGGGTGTGAGAGATGCAGCGTCAATTCCAGAAAGAGCTGATGCTTGAGCACAGTCTTGAGGAATGAGCACGATTTGGTTTAGTGAATAATTGGGGACCTTTGTGCACAGACCAGGAAAGCAGATGGGCTTGGGAAACTGCATCATAATGCAATGGCCGTGGTGTGGAGTAAAGGCACGGAAACCGAGGGACTGAGGATGGTGGACAAGGGGCTGGAAGATGCAGGCTGTGCCCAGTTGGTTTGTGTTATTAAATGGATAAGAAAAGATGTGGTGGCTCTTGACAAGTGATGCCTTAGGCTGTGCCCACAGAGAGGGGCAGGACTCCTGGGGCTGCAAGAGCTAAGCAGGGCTCTGCTAGAGGCTGCAGAGACAGAGATAGCCTGTCAGGCTCAGATGAGACAGGACAGGCTGACAGGGAGAGAACTAGACCAGAATCCATCCAGACTCATGGGGCGGTTGAAGCCTGAGGGTCTAAGCCTAACACACTGTCTGATTTTAACAATTTCAGGAAGTCAGATAGGCATATGCACTTGAAAGTAGATTTGAGCCCATCCAGATTTAGGAAGAAAAGACACAGAAATCACTGGCCAAAGGCCTAAGCTGATTCGAATATGTCTGGTATTTAAGCAGCGACTGTGCAGGAAATCATCAGAGTTCAAATGGACAATCCATCTTCAGACCAGAACGGAGGAGCAGTGGGGATAACCAGCAGCCAGAATGAGCACATGAGCTTCCAAACAACAGCTTTCTGCATGCTCCTCAATAAGGAAAGGAAAGGAATGAAAAGAAATGAAGTGAAAAAGAAAGTCTGGGTCTTCAGTTGGATTTGTGCCTTTTGCTAAAGAGTAGTATTCTATCTTTCCTTCTTTCCCTCCCCATGCTGCAGCAAATACATGGAGAGAGGGTTGACTCCCCCACTGTGTTGCAATAGCATGATTTGAGGGGTTGATACCAGCTCCATGGATGAACTCTGACTGGTCTACACTAAACAATTGTAATTTGGTCCTCTAAGTAGAGATTGGTTCAGGAACCTAGGTCTAAGCCTGTTAGGGAATGGATTGATTCAGAAACGGGCATGTGGCTCAATTCAAACCAACGCAATGCAAGAAGTTTGGGTTTCTGGGTTTCTGCTATTCAGAGAACCACAAGACATAAAACTGTCTCCCACTAGATGTGAACAGAGAAGCATGAAGCCCTGACTGAGCTGCAGCCAAACCACAACTCCTCAGAAAGCTAGTTTGTGGATGAAACTGATATGGCAGATTCAGAACAAACAGAAGATACCTGGATGCTTGAAGACCAACCACACTGAGCTGCTGGATCAAACAGCCCCGGAGTGTACCCTAGCCTTGGATTTCTGCATGTGAGTCATTTCATTTTCTCTTAAAGCTGGCTTGAGTGGAGTTTCTTTTTCTTTGCAATTAAAACACCCTAATGGTCCCCCCTCAAT
Organism: Rhinopithecus bieti; assembly: GCF_001698545.2. Lineage (NCBI taxonomy): Eukaryota > Metazoa > Chordata > Mammalia > Primates > Cercopithecidae > Rhinopithecus > Rhinopithecus bieti. The sequence continues at coordinate 16,932 of NW_016812891.1, read as the reverse complement.
TTGGACCATCCCTCAGTCTCACAGTTCAGCATGCTTCTCACTCAATGTTCACCTAAGTGTAGTTGCTTGTCTATTAGCACCTTGAAAAATGCAAATTTTGAATTGAAATTTCTAACATGATTTTTTTGGAGTTTGTTCTTTTATACTCTACAATGTTTCAACAAATTAGTGTTGTACACTATAAAGATTGTGTAATTGCAAGTACACACACACACACACACAAACACATTATTCCCTCCAAAACATTGATTTTTTCCCCTCGTTAAGATTACGCTAAGTAGACAGTAAGGCTGTAGTAAAACAGTGAGCAAAACTATGGTAATAGGCATGACACCAAGGATATCACAATGGCCCACATTCTACATGAGTAAATACGTCTGTTTGCTGTGCTACTCTGTGGCCAGGTTCACGGAATGCTAAACATCTGGTTGAAAACTAAAAATAATCAAGTAATAATGAGGGTTTCCACATAGTCATGGCTTTCAAATATGAAACAGAATTTTAAACCTTAAAGTTTTCATCCCACGATCTACCTATAATACAGTTTGTTGGAATTAAATTAAAAACTAAATTTTAACATTTGTGTACTTTGTGAATTAAGAGCTAACGTATTGTATTCCTCAACTACTCCATAGACCAGAACTAGAAAATAAAACATAAAATTGAATTTGAAGTCCCTGTATTTTTCCTTAATAAAGTCATCTAAATTTTGAGACTCCTATACATTTTCCAGATGTAGATTCCACATTAATTTCACAATTTAATTTTGAAACATAAATTTATTTCAAATGTTCACAGATGTTAGAATTCAAATACTCAAATTTAAGACACATACATTCTCTGGCACTAGTAAATATATACTGTATTTTTGAAGAATTCACAGAACACTTTAAAAAAATGTTTGCATAAAGTCGAGGAAAAAAAGTAACGACATTTTAACTGAAATCTGCCTCATGACAATTATGAAAGAACAAAAGCAGATAACTAACCTGTTTATTGTAATACAAACACCAGTAAGTTTTAGATAAACTATCTAATGAATGGTCTAGAATATAACAATAGGGTAAACATCATCTCCAAACACATTTTTAAATATTTGACTTAAGTGGAAAATAAAAAGCAATGGTATTGGCATTTGCCCGAGACACTCACTTGCAAGTTCTTGTATTTATTTTCTAGATCTACATAGTACCTTTCATCTCAAGAATTCCAATTTAATATGAAAAATCTTGAAAATGACGAGGGGCTAACACACTGCGTCGTTCTCCTCAAAAAACTCCCTAAGAGATTATATATCCATCAACATGTAAGAATCAGCTTAAACAATTATATTTAAAGAATAACTCTTGGAGGCCAGGCACGGTGGCTCATGCCTGTAATCCCAGCACTTTGGGAAGCCGAGACAGGTGAACTGCCTGAGCCCAGGAGATCGAGACCAGCCTGGGCAACATGGCAAAACTCTGTCTCTACAAAAAATACAAAAAATTGGCCGGGTGTGGTGGTGGGTGCCTGTAGTCCCAGCTACTCAGGAGGCTGATGTGGGAGGATCAGCTGAGCCTGGGAGGTCAAGGCTGCAGTGAGCCGTGATCGTGCCACTGCACTCCAGCCTGGGTAACACAGTGAGACCCTGTCTCAAAAAAAAAAAAAAAAAAAAGACTCCTCTCTCTCCCTCCTTCTCTGTCTCTTTCTCTTTCTTTCTCTCTCTCTCTCTCTCTCACACACACCCCCCACACACATGAGCACATACATAAAGAAAAAAAATACCAAATTGATTATTTGGATCTGAATAAATAGGCAGTAATATTTAGCCTAATGTTTTTAAGCTACTGTCCTCTGATATATTTTTGGAGACTCCCAAGTTTTCTGCCTAGATTATTAATTTTCACTTCTGCATTTCAGTAACAATCTGACGTTGTGAATGCGAGTATGCTTTGGGTTATTTGGGTGTCTGATTTCATTTGTGGTTGTGCTTCTTGATTACATAGTCATCAGGTTATATCACTTTAAGTTTGGTGGACTATGCAGAGTTAGACTTAATAGATCAAGGGGTTTTTTTTGTTTTGCTTTGTTTTAGACAGAGTCTAGCTCTGTACTTAATAGATGAAGGGCTTTTGTTTTGTTTTGTTTTGAGATAGAGTCTAGCTCTGTCACTCAGGCTGGAGTATAGTGGCGCCATCTCTGCTCACTGCAACCTCCCCCTCCCAGGTCAAGCGATTCTCCCATAATCAGCCTCCCAAGTAGCTGAGACTACAGGCATGTGCCACCACACCCGGCTAATTTTTTTGTATTTTTAGTAAAGACGGGCTTTCACTATGTTGACCAGGCTGGCCTTGAACTCCTGACCTCAAATGATCCACCCACCTCGGCATCCCAAAGTGCTGTGATTATAGGCATGAGCCACCGTGCCCAGCCTAAGGATTATTTTTAACTCAGTGAAGGTAAATTTCCTTGCGGACCACAGAAGAAATACATATTTTGCAATATTCTGAATAAAGAAAAGCGTTAGCAGAATTGCATCGCCTCAAGAACGGAGCCTGCCAAAGACCACAGAGGAGGGAGGAGCAGCCAGGAAGATTATCAAGGTTAGGTGCAAATTTGTTTCACGGATGCTGTTAATTTGAATTAGATTGGTTTCATAATTTTGTTTGGATTAAATGATACATTAATCTTATTTTACAGTTGAACAAGATCTGTATAAATAGAGATGTATAGGTTTGTATTTTTATATATTCATATTAAATATAATAAAAAATAATTTCAGGTTAAAAAAACAGCTAATTGAGTCTTCTGAATTGTTTCATTTACACACACACACACACACACACACACACACAATGGGTTTCTTATTAAAATTTACCATTCCTCTGATATTTCACAACGAATTAGCAGAGTGGGAAATTCCAGACAACTGCTAAATCATGGCCTATGCCAGGCTCCATGGCCCGCATCTTGCTAGCACAACATGTAGTCTTACGACATACTCTTAAATACACAGATTTTCATCCAACAATATGTCTGCTTATGGCTCTCCAAACAGAGGTTTCATAACATAGGTTCTGGCATTAAGGGAATAAAAAAATAAAAATAGTCACTCTGATTCAGTTCATTCATTCAACAATATTTATTAAGTGTACAGTACACTGTAGCAGGTTCTGGGGATACAATGCTGATTTTCTTTTCTTTTTTATTTTTTAGACAAGATCTCACTCTGTCTCCCAGGCTGGAGTACAGTGGCACAATTACGGCTCACTGCAGCCTTGAACTCCTGGACTCAAACGATTTTCTCACCTCAGCCTCCCAAGTAGCTAGTATTACAGGTGAGCCACCATACCCAGGTAATTTTTTTTTTTTTTAGAGGCGATGTCTCACTATCTTGCTCAAGCCGGTCTCAAACTCCTGGGCTCAGGTAATTCTCTCACTTTGGCCTTCCAAAGTGCTGAGATTATACACACGAGTCCCCGCACTCAGCCACAATGCTGATTTTCGAGGCAACAGCAAGGCTTGTGCCTTCGTGGAGCTTATGACCAAGTGGAGGAAATAGCTATGAACCACACAATCACATAATCAAGAAGGTAACAACTAACTGTGGTAAGTGCTCCAAGGTCACTTGGTGCTTTGAGAAAGTGATACAGACAACCAAGTCAGGCTTCGTCAATCTAACAGTCTATTGCCAAAAAGGAGCCCTTGCTTTGATCTAGGAGTTGATTTAGACTAGCTTTCTGGCTGGCAACACAATGAACACAGCTCTAGAAATCACACAAGTCAGACTTTAAATAATCTTTCATAACCTTACCTCTCAACTCTCAGGAACACAGCTGACCCTTACATTGCAATTTAAGGGGAAAAATTTCATGTTGATCCACCAGAAGAAGAAGGAGAAAGAGAGGAAGAGGAAAATGAAGGGGAAGAGGAAGAAAAAAAGAGATGGCCAACATAACAAAACTCTATCTCTACTGAAAATACAAAAAATTAGCTGGGCTGTGGTGGCGCACACCTGTAGTCCCAGCTACCCTGGAGGGTGAGGCACGCGAATTGCTGGAACCCAGGAGGCGGAGGCTACAGGGAGCTACTATCATTGCACTCCAGCCTGGTCAACAGAGTGAGACCCTGTCTCAAAAAGAGAGAGAGAGATGAAAGAAAAGAAAGAAGGAAAAAGGAAAGAAAGGAATTGAGGGAGGTTAAAAGGAAGCAAGGAAAGAAAAAACAAAGGGAGAGGGTGGGCAAGAAGAGCGAAAGGGAGAAAGGGAGCAGAGAGAGAGAAGGAAGAAGGATGGAGGAAAGCAAGGGCAGAGAGGAAAGAAGAAAGCTATGATATACAAGCTGAGCAACGTACTCTCAACTCACACCCCTCCAATGGCCCCCATCTCATTCAGAGCAAAAGCCAGTGGCCCTCCAGAGGCCAACAAGGCCCCAGGGAACCACTTCCCTAGACAATCTCTCCACCTCGAGGCCTGAGTGGGGATGATCTTCCCTAGATATCTGTGTGTCTCACCCCAACTTTCTTCAAGTGTTCACTCAAATGATGCCTCAGGGAGGCCTACCATGTACCCTTCTTACAATGCCCCCTCTTCCCCACTGTCTTACTCTACTCTGCTCCATAGCACCCTCGCTGTCTCTTGTATTCAGTCATTTCCTTATTTATTATGTTTCCTGCCTGCTTACCCAATGTCAACTAGAATATAAGCTTCTTGAGGGCAGGGGTTATTTAATGTTTTGTTCATTGCTCTATCACCAGCAAGTTAAATTATACCTGGCATGTAATAGTCAATCAACAAATACTGATTGAATACATGAATGAATGAATATTTTGGCAATTATGCTTTAGCATAATACCACAAAGGACCCCTGTCTTACAATGTTACCTTAGCATAATACCAAAAGAGACTCTGTCTTACAATGTTACCCCCATGCAGGCTAAGGACAGTACGGTTAGTAACTGTTGGTAAGGAATGTGCGGTTAATAACTATGTTAAAATAGTTTTTAAAAATATATTAAAATATACCTCAGCTGGGTGAGGTGGCTTATGCCTGTAATCCCAACACTTTGGGAGGCCAAGGAGGAGGATTGCTTGAGCCCAGGAGTTTGAGACCAGCCTGAGCAATATGGCAAGACCCCATCTCGCCATATATATATGGAGAGAGACAGAGTACTTACTATGGGCCAGGCACTGTGTTAAGTGCTGTCCATGAATTATTTGTTTAATCATTGCTACAACCTTGTCAAGGGTATCTTTAACCCATGTGACAGATGAAGAAACTGAGGCAGAGAGGTCAGGTAACCTGCCAGCATTACACGGCTGGCAAGAGGATAGAGCCAGGATCAGAGCAGGGTTCAGATCAGGGCCGTTGGTCTCCACAGTCCAAGCGCTCACCTGCTTTCTTCTCCCTACCTGTTCAGTGAATGCAGGTCTACAAAAGGCCGCAATACCTCAGTGCACATGGGCAGCAGCCCAATGGTCTGCCCAGTTCAAGAATAATTTCTAGAGCATCTAGCAAAGTCCAGAGAACAGATAGACTTCATCATGATCATATCAAGGAAGAGGAAGTCCATGTTGGGGGTGGGGAGAGAGCAAAATCTATCATTTATGGACTACCGTGTCATGTGCTAGGCAGTCATGCTTCAGACAAATTCCTATAATTGTTATTTTCTAATTTGTATAAATATTGGTCAGCAGAGTTTGGGGTTTTTACAATTATCCAAAGTAAAATTACAGTATATGTTGCAAATTACGGACAGGTCCACCCTCCTCGAGAACCAATAGGGTTGAGGCAGGGTCTCTAGAATAAACTACGATGTGCCATTCACTCCACAGGAGGCGGCCCGGGATAGCAGCCAGAGGCAGGGCCCTCGTTTCCCAGGGGACAGTTCCAGGATCCCTCAACATACAAATGAACTCTTGAAGTCCAAGCTGTAGGCCACTAAGAACACCCACAAAAATTCCTACCAGGCGAGTGTTTTTAAATGAATTTTACCAAACGCTATTTGTAGCTGGGTTTTGTTGTTGTTTTTTTTTTAATCTTAGTAAAGAGACAGAAATGTCTTTAAACATTTTAACATTTCAGAAGCTTAAATAAACTGACCCAGTCATGCAGCGTGCTTAGCAATGAGCCTTTAGAATGACAATCAGGCTTTGGAAAGGGCTACCTTATGTTACACTCCCTGATGATCATGACATGTCTATTTAGACAACCCCTCGTTATTCATAATAAAGCCATCAGCCATCAGCATTGGGGTAATGCTTTCTAGTCCGTTTTCCTCAACAAAAAATACACTCCATCTTAACTGAGAAAAACAATGGACTAAAATAAAACGTGAGAAGGAAACACTCAAGGAAAGAACTCTTAGGTTCTAAGTATTCCCCATTTTAAATTAACACGCGTTAGGCGTCAAGCCCTGCGACAAGCTTTCAGGACACGAAAGTGAGTAACAGCCCCATTCCCATCCTGAGAAACTTGAAGCTTGTGGAGAAAGCAGACCTAGAAGCAGATTAAACCAGCAAGTACCAGAAAAGAGGGAGGAGCAGAGCCAGTGATCGATTTGGCCTGGGAGCTCAAAAAGAGTCACCGTTACACGGAATCATGGAGAATAAGGGGGTTTTCCCAGGCGGGAGGCACAAGTGAAACATTTGAGGAAACGGGAATTGAGGATTATAACCTACACAAATCGGATTACCGTCTTGTGGGACGAAACTCCTCGGCAGGAAGTGAAGGGAATAAAATAAATACACACCGTCATGACTGGCATTCGCACGGGCGGTTACCCTACTGCCTCTTCACCTGTCTCAAAACTGACTATGGCATCCTGGTAACCTAAGGAAGTCAGAACAAAGGATTCAGAAAAAAAGAACTTGAAGCATGAGTTCTTGCCTTAGGAAATGTTTTCTAGATGGGTAAGAAAAAGGAGAACGATACTAGTGCATTCAGATTGGCATGTGATAATAATTCATCCCCAGCAGATTGAGGCAGCCTGTGCAGGACTGTGTATGTAGGCTAAATACTCTACTCAAATGTATCGTACAAGACAAACGGAAAGAGTGTTTTTCCGTGGTCCCCACATGCACAGGGTCATGTCAGCGTCCAAGGCAGGTTTCAAGCGGTTTCTAGTGCAGGTTGTCGGAGGCCAGAGCCAAGGCCAGCTTCCTAGATGGTGGGACCTGTGCAGATGCACGGGGACCATACCCAGAAAATCCTTGCTTTGTTTAATGCTCTACTGGCACCATCTGGAAATCCTTGATAATTTTATCTTTGAACTTGTGTTTTGGATGTGAAGTCCAACGGGACACAGAACATGTGAATCAGCAGAGGAGACAGGCACGATGCCCACGTCTGCACTTCCCAGATGTCACATTCGTAACACTGGTGATGCCCAGGAGCGCAGGATTCCTGTGGCCCATGATGAGTGGCGTTCGGTGACACCCAAACCAAGTACTCGGCAAGTACATGTCACATCTGTGACAGAGTAACAGGGCACTGACAGCTCCAGGAGCCACACTCTGCGTTTCAACTAGAACCTTTTTCCAAAGTAATGAAAGGAACACAAAAGACCAAGGAACCCTATCATGTTCATATGACGCGTGTTATTTTGTTTTAACCAGCCAGCTGTGCAGAACATAGTGACGTAGAAGGAAAAGCAAAGAGAGGGCTCTACATCATTCCTTCTCCTTTCCGTCCTCCCTTATTCATCAGTAAGCCAAAGGCAGAGACTGTCATAGAATGTGCATATATCAGGAGGAAATAAAAACAAGTGAGTTAGTACTGCACAGTGTTTCCACCCTTCTGGTAGGAACAAAATACGCCTGTACAATCTACAAATTATTCATTGTGTCATTATCAGTGAGTCCCCATATGAGTTAAATGCTCTTATATTTGCATTGAAAACTAGCATTACAGCAAGGCACAATGGCTCACGCCTGTAATCCCAGCACTTTGGAAGGCTGAGGCAGGCGGATCACCTGAGGTCAGGAGTTTGAGACCAACCTGGCCAACATGGTGAAACCCCATCTCTACTAAAAATACAAAAGTTAACTGGGTGTGGTGGAATGTGCTTGTAGTCCCAGCTATTAGGGAGGCTGAGGCAGGAGAATCCTTTGAACCCGGGAGGCAGAGGTTGCCGTGAGCCGAGATCATGCTACTGCACTCCAGCCTGGGTAACACAGTAAGACTCCATCTCAAAAAAATAAAATAAAAAAAGAAAAGAAAAGAAAAGAAAACTAGCACTGCACAACATAAAGATGAGTATTAAAATTAATGCTAGTAATTTAAATTTTAAATGTGGGACAGAGGCCCTGGGGTCCCCTCCACAGCCCCACGTGTCTCTCAGGTGCTCCTCCACTCTGGTCACCTCTGCCTCCAGGTCTTTCTGTTGTGCAAAATGATGCCTGAAGATCAGAGGTGCCCAGTTCCTGTGATAGAGCCTGACTCTGAATCCCAGACTCAGCTTGTCTGGGACAAGATTTCTGCAGTGATAATCCACTGGGAATGAAGTAAAGAGGCTAAACTACAAAACAGACAACAAAGTGCTGTGACAGTTGACCACAGATGACCGCTCAGGCATATGGGTTGTAGCAAGGGAGGCAGCATTATCTGCAGAGGGGGTGAGGCAGCAGAATGGGAGCAGGATTTCAGGTCTGGGTCAGACACCCTCAGGGTTGTGTCCCAGCCTCTCCACTTTCCAACTGTTGATCTTGGGCAAGTATTTCAACTACCTAAGCCTCTGTTGCCTCATCTAAAAATGAAAATAATGATACTTAGCTCCTCATACAGGGAGGATTAGAAATGAAGATCATACAGCTCCTGGCACATAATATTCAACTATCATGACCCTCTCTCCATTCCTCTTCAGGATTTAGAATCCAGTGAGTGAGAGTTAACAGTGCAATACTCAAGTCATGCTAGTTAAGATCAGATAAAGTGTTTAAAAAAGTGAATATGTCTGTGCTTTGAAGACTGAAGTAGAAGGCAAGAAAATGTTATCCCCCAACAAGGGAGAGGTTTAATATAGCAACTTATTAGTGAAATTTAGTTAGGAGAGGTTTGAGAAAGTTCGTGACATCACTCCTCATTCCAAAAGTCACTAGAAAATTATTCTAAAGTGTTGGTATCATTAGGCTCAATGTTGGACAAATAGGGAAATGGACTCATGTCAGAGGTTTAACTTAGTGACACTGACAACTGTGAAGAGTCACATTCTCTTGCGAGACAGCGAGCTGATAGTACAATAAGGGAGGAAGAAAAAAGTATAGAAAGAGAAACATACAATGTTTTCCTAGAGGCAAAGTTTCTATCTTTCCTTGGGCAAGACACTTATTTCCTCTGCATCTCATATAAAATAATAAATATTTTAATGATTGCTAGAAATAATCTATGTAGATTGCTTAAATGCCAGGTAAAGGATACAGCTCCCCTTAAACTAATCATGGCAATGTAAATTTCACTGGAACATGATGATGTCAAGCACACTCCAATAGGATCAGAGGGCAGGGCTACTGAACTTGTTTCCATGTTTAGTAGGCACCAGATTACAGTGGAGCATGTGGGAATTTAAAGTCAAAGAACCTTCATCACTTCTTAGCCCGGTACTGTTGGGGGAGGCAACCAAGCACAGGCCCTGAGTGTCTCTACCCCATCTGGCTGGGTAGGTCCAAAATGCAAAGCTCTTCCTGCCCTCTACCTGGACCATTTCTCAGGATTGTATTTTCACTGAACAACCTTGAGGGATGTGGTAATGCATCTATTAGAGACCAAGAGCAAGTTTGCTTTCTGCTTGCTATAATATGGTGGGTTTCCAAAGCACAGTGTTCCTCAGGTGTGAGGCAAATCCACTGCATGCTTGACATTCATGTGACCCATGGAGAGGCTTGGGGGAAAGGGGAAGCAGTGCAAATTGTGCTGCTTGCTGTGCTGTGAATAATAAAGTTCTTTGTCTCGACCCAGGAGTCTTACGTCTTTTACCAGCATCCATGAAATAGTAATAGGCTAATTTATTAGCTTGTAAGTTGAGAAAATTAAATCCCAGACCCGACAATGTCCTAGGTCAAATTATTTAATTCATCAAATCTTGATTTGCTCATCTGTAGAACATAGACAATAGTAGTGTTATTTAAAGATTGGTATGAGCATTTAATAAGTAATTAAAAGTGAAAAACCTGGCCCAATTCCTGTTGAGTGGTTGGATCTTTTCCAAAGCCCCGAGCTGTATGGATGTTTCTGAGCTATTGCTAAGGCATGGTCAGAATCACATCACTTGACACAGCATTGATTTCTTCTTTTTTTCCCATGCATGGGATTCACCTTGCCATTGGACACTAAACAGCTTGAGAATAGATCTGCATTGCATGCGTCTCTTGTAGCCCTGATTGTGTTTAGCACAGGATTGCTCAGATCCTGAGCATCCAGAAAACAAGTATTTGAGCACTACTTGATGGACATATGCCTCTGCCCTTCAGGTAAGGCACTTATTCTGTACCTTGTCCATAACAGAATTGATATAATAAAATCTGTTTTGCACGGCAGATGAGAGGCAGGACTAGATTGCAGCTCCCACTCGGACCGACAGAGCAGTATGTGGTATGGAGGCTTGTATTGTGAACTTCTGCTCCAGAACAACTGCAGGAATAAATCAGGAAAGCCAGGAAAACCCACAGACCCTCTGAAGGAAGTGGATTGCTCCTGCAGGACCTGGCAGACACCTCAAATACTGTAAGTGCCTAAACTACGGAAGTGACAAAGGGGGATTGTCTGCCCCTCAACATACACCTTCAATGGGGAAACTGAAGGTCTAGATCATGGGAGAAGATTCTGACCTTACTTGAAGCTGAGTCAGTTTAGAGAACCAAGTGAAATTCAGAGGTGGAGGAAGCAGCAGGAGAATCCCCATGGGCTCACTGGGTCCCCTGGGAAGCCATTTCTTCCTCGCCTCGCAGGGGTCTTTGGGGATGGTTGCTAGAGGTACTGGGAAAAGGCCACAGGGAGAAGGAAATCTCCAGCTGAACTTTGTAATAATTTGAACTGATCGAGACGTCTCCTGGCCAGAACTCTGGGGAAGACATGAATCTGGTGTGCAAACTTCACATGTAGGGGAAGCATGAAAGCCCTACTTGCTTTCACAGCTTGGGGTGGGTGGCCTGGGGCAAGTTCTCAGCCCTGCTCACCCACCGCCTGCAAACAGACTTGGTACTGTTGGTGGGAGCATGGTGGGAGTGAGACCGGCCCTTTGGGTTGTGTGGGAGCTGGGTGAGGCCAGCTTTCCCCCACTTCCCTGACAATCTGCATGACACAGTAGAGGCAGCCATAATCCTCCTAGGAACATAATTTCATTGACCTGAGAACCTCACCCTCATCTCCCACAGCAGCCGCAGCAAGACCCGCCAAAGAAGAGTCTGCGCTCAGACAGGCCTAGCTCTGCCCCCACCTAATAGTCCTTCCCTACCCACTCTGGTAGCTGAAGAAAAAGGGCATATACTCTTGGGAGTTCGAGGGCCTAGCCCATCAACGGTTCCTCTCCATACTACCATAGCTAATGCTCCCTTGAAAGTGACACCTGCTGGCAGAAGGCCAATCAGCACAAAAGTAGTGTATTAACCAAAGCTAAAGACCCTCACAGAGTCCATTTCACTGCCCCGCCACCTCCACTGGAACAGATGCTGGTATCCACAGCTAAGAGACCCATGGGCAGTTCACATCACAGGACTCTGTGCAGACAACCCCCAATACTAGCTGGAATCCAGGTAGACCTGCTGGGTGGCTAGAACCGGAAGAGAGATAACAATTAACTGTAGCTCGGTTCACAGGAAGCCACATCCATAGGAAAAGAGGGATAAGTACTACATTAAGGGAATATCCCATGAGACAAAAGAATCTGAACAACAGCCTTCAGCCCTAGACCTTCCCTCTGACAGAGCCTACCCAAATGAGAAGGAACCAGAAAACCAACTCTGGTAATATGACAAAACAAGGCTCTTTAACACCCCCAAAAAGTCACTGTAGCTCACCAGCAACGGATCCAAACCAAGAAGAAATCCGCAATTTACCTGAAAAAGAATTCAGGAGGTTAGTTATTGAGCTAATCAGGGAGGCACCAGAGAAAGGTGAAGCCCAATGCAAGGAAACCCCCCCCCAAAAAAAAACAATACAAGAAGTGAAGGGAAAATATTTAAGAAAATAGATAGCTTAAATAAAAAACAATCAAAAATTCAGGTAACACTGGGCACATTTATAGAAATGCAAAACGCTCTGGAAAGCCTTAGCAATAGAATTGAACAAGTCGAAGAAAGAAAATCAGATCTCAAAGACAAGGTTGTTGAATTAACCCAATTCAACAAGTACAAATAAAAAAGAATAAGAAAATATGAACAAAGTTTCCACAAAGTCTGGGATTAAGATAAACAACCAACCCTAAGATTACTTGATGTTCCTGAGGAAGAAGAGAAATCTGCAAGTTTGGAAAATGTATTTGGGGGAGTAATAAACAAAAACTTCCCCGACCTTGCTAGAGACCTAGACATTCAAATACAAGAAGCACAAAGAACACCTGGGAAATTTATCGTAAAAAGATCATCACCTAGGCACTTTGTCATCAGGTTATCTAAAGTTAAGATGAAGGAAAGAATCTTCAGAGCTGTGAGACAAAGGCACCAGGTAACCTATAAAGGAAAACGTATCAGATTAACAGCATATTTCTCAGTAGAAACCCTACAAGCTAGAAGGGATTGGGGCCCTATCTTCAGCCTTCTCAATAAAACCAGTTAGGCCGGGCGTGGTGGCTCACAGTTGTAATCCCAGAACTTTCAGAGGCCGAGGCAGGCAGATCATGAGGTCAGGAGATCGAGACCATCCTGGCTAACATGGTGAAACCCCATCTCTACTAAAAATACAAAAAATTAGCCGGGCACAGTGGCGGGCACCTGTAGTCCCAGCTACTCAGGAGGCTGAGGCAGGAGAATGGTGCAAACCTGGGAGGTGGAGCTTGCAGTGAGCCGAGATTGCACCACTGCACTCCAGCCTGGGCGACAGAGCAAGACTCCGTCTCAAAAAAACAACAAAAAACAAACAAACAAACAAAAACAGTTATCAGCCAAGGACATCCAGTGAAACTAAGCATCATTTATGAAGGAAAGATACAGTCTTTTGCAGACAAACAAATGCTGAGAGAATTCACCACTACCAAGCCACCACTACAAGAACTGCTTAAAGGAACTCTAAATCTCGAAACATATCCTGGAAACACATCAAAACAGAACCTCTTTAAAGCATAAATCACACAGGACCTATAAAACAAAATACAAGTTAAAAAGCAAAAACAAAAAACAAACAAACAAAAAAACAAGGTATACAGGCAACAGATAGCGTGATGAATGCAGTGGTACCTCAACATCTCACTACCGACATTGTAAATGGTCTAAATGCTCCACTTAAAAGACACAGAACTGCAGAATAGATAAGAACTCACCAACCAAGTATCTGCTGCCTTCAGGAGACTCACCTAACATTTAAGGACTTACATAAAGTAAAGGGGTGGAAAAAGGCATTTCATGCAAATGGACACCAAAAGTGAGCAGGGGTAGCTATTCTTATATCAAACAAAACAAACCTTAAGCCAACAGCAGTTAAAACAGACAAAGAGGGACATTATATAATGGTAAAAGGTCATGTCCAACTGGAAACTATCACAATCCTAAACATATATGCACCTAACACTGGAGCTCCCAAATTTATAAAACTTAGTAGACCTAAGAAATGAGATAGACAGCAATGCAATAATAATGGGGGACTTCCCAACACTCCACTGACAGCACTAGACAGGTCAAGACAGAAAGTCAACAAAGAAACAATGGATTTAAACTATACCTTGGAACAAATGGACTTAACAGATACATACAAAACATTTCATCTAACAGCTGCAGAATATACGTTCTATTCAACAGCACATAGAACTTTCCCCAAAAGATAGACAATATGAAAGGCCATAAAATGAGCCTCAATAAATTTAAGAAAATTGAAATTACATCAAGCACCCTTTCAGACCACAGTGGAATAAAACTGGAAATCTACTCCAAAAGAAACCATGCAAAGCCATGCAAATACATGGAAATTAAATAACCTGCTCCTGAATGAGCATTGAGTCAAAAATGAAATCAAGATGAAAATTTAAAAATTCTTCAAACTGAACAATAATAATGACACAAGTTATCAAAATCTCTGTGATACAGCTAAGGTGGTGCTAAGAGGAAAGTTCATAGCTCTAAACACCTACATCAAAAGGCTGAAAGAGCACAAACTGACATTCTAAGGTCACACCTCAAGGAACTAGAGAAACAAGAACAAACCAAACCCAAACCCTGAGGAAGAAAGGAAATAACCAAATCAGAGCAGAACTAAATGAAATTGAAACAAACCCCCCCAAAAATACAAAAGATAAATAAAACAAAAAAACTGGTTCTTTGAAAAGATAAATAAAATTGATAGACCATTAGCAAGATTAACCAAGAAAAGAAGAGAGAAAATCCAAGTAACCTCATTAAGAAACAAAATGGGAGATGTTACAACTGACACCACTGAAATCCAAAAGAACATTCAGTGCTACTGTGAACACCTATATGCACATAAACTAGAAAACCTAGAAGAGATGGATACATTCCTGGAAAAAATACAACGCTCCTAGCTTAAACCAGGAATAATTAGATACCCTGAACTGACCAATAACAAGAAGTGAGACTGAAATGATAATTAAAAACTTATCAACAACAACAAAAAAAGTCCAGAACCAGATGGATTCAAAGCAGAATTCTACCAGACATTCAAAGAAAAATTGGTACCAATCTTTTTTACTCTATTTCACAAGATAGAGAAAGAGGGAACCCTCCTTAACTTATTCTATGAAGCCAGTATCACCCAAATACCAAAACCAGGAAAGGACATAACTGAAAAAGAAAACTACAGACCAATATTCCTGATGAACATAGATGCTAAAATCCTTAACAAAATAATAGCTAACTGAATCCAACAACATATCAAAAAGATAATCCACCATGATCAAGTGGGTTTCATACCAGGGATGCAGGGATGGTTTAACATATGCAAATCAATAAATGTAATACACCACATAAACAGAATTAAGAACAAAAATCACATGATTATCTCAATAGATGCAGAAAAAGCATTTGACAAAATCCAGCATCCTTTTTTTCTTTTCTTTTCTTTTTTTGAGATGGAGTCTCTCACTGTTGCCCAGGCTAGAGTGCAATGGCATGATCCTGGCTCACTGCAACCTCCACCTCCTGGGTTCAAACAATTCTCCTGTCTCAGCCTCCTGAGTAGCTGGGCTTACAGGCGCTTACCACCACACCTGGCTAATTTTTTGTATTTTTTAGTAGAGACGGGGTTTCACTATGTTGGCCAGGCTGGTCTTGAACTCCTGACCTCATAATCTACCTGCCTTAGCCTCCCAAAGTGCTGGGATTACAGGTGTGAGCCACCAAACAGCCCAGCATCCCTTTATGAATAAAACTCTCAGTAAAATCAGCATACAAGGGACATATCTTGTGTTTTTTTTTTTTTTTTTTTTTTTTTTGAGGCGGAGTCTCGCTCTGTCGCCCAGGCTGGAGTGCAGTGGCCGGATCTCAGCTCACTGCAAGCTCTGCCTCCCGGGTTTACGCCATTCTCCTGCCTCAGCCTCCCGAGTAGCTGGGACTACAGGCGCCCGCCACCTCGCCCGGCTAGTTTTTTGTATTTTTTAGTAGAGACAGGGTTTCACCGTGTTAGCCAGGATGGTCTCGATCTCCTGACCTCGTGATCCGCCCACCTTGGCCTCCCAAAGTGCTGGGATTACAGGCTTGAGCCACCGCGCCCGGCCTACAAGGGACATATCTTAATGTAATAAAAGCCATCTATGACAAACCCACAGCCAACATAATACTGAATGGGGAAAAGTTGAAAGCATTCCCTCTGAGAACTGAAACAGGGCAAGGATGCCCACTCTCACCACTCCTCTTCAACATAGTTCTAGAAGCCCTAGTCAGAGCAATTGAACAAGAGAAAGAAATAAAGGGCATCCAAATCGGTAAAGAGGAAGTCAAACTGTCCCTGTTTGCTGATGATATGATTGTTTTCCTCAGAAATGCTGAAGACTCCTCCAGAAAACTCCTAGAACTTATAAAAAATTCAGCCAAGTTTCTGGATACAAGATAATGTACACAAATCAGTAGCTCTTGTATACATCAACAGCAACAGAGGGCAGAGAATCAAATCAAGAACTCAACCCCCTCTACAATAGTTGCAAAAATAAAATAAAACACTTAGGAATATACCTAACCAAGGAGGTGAGAGACTTCTACAAGGAAAACTACAAAACACTGCTGAAAGAAATCACAGAAAACACAAACAAATGGAAGCACATCCCATGCTCATGGATAGGTAGAATCAATATTGTGAGGATGAACATACTGCCAAAAGCAATCTACAAATTCAACACAACCGCCATCAAAATACCACCATCATTTGTCACAGAATTAAAAGAAACAATTCCATAATTCATACGGAACTGAAAAAGAGCCTGCATAGCCAAAGAAAGACTAAGCAAAGAGAACAAATCTGGAGGCATCACACTATCTGATTTCAAACTGTACTATAAGGTCATAGTCACCAAAGCAGTGTGGTATTGGTATGAAAATAGGCACACAGAGCAAAGGAACAGAATAGAGAACTCAGAAATGAACCCAAATACTTAAAGCCAACTGATATTTGACAAAGCAAACAAAAACATAAAGTGGGGAAAGAACATCTTTTTCAATAAATGGTACTGGGATAATTGGCAAGCCATATGTAGAAGAATGAAACTGGATCCTCATCTCTCACCTTAAACAAAAATCCACTCAAGATGGATTAAAGACTTAAATCTAAGACCTGAAACTATAAAAATCTAGAAGATAACATTGG
>NW_016812890.1:0-2026 GCF_001698545.2 Rhinopithecus bieti | reverse complement strand
CATTGTGTCCCTCCTCTCCTTGTGTCCCTCCCCCCACAGGTCCCTCCCGTGCTCCTGTCTCTCCGCATCTCAGGTCCCTCCCCACCTCATGTCTTCCTCCCCGTCAAGTCCCTCCCAACCTCCTATCCCTCCCCACCTTGTGTTCCTCCACCACGGTGTCTCTCCCCCCCTCATGTCCCTTCCCCCTCAGGTCCCTTCTCCTCTCAGGTCCCTTCCCCACCCAGGTCCCTCCCCACCTCGTGTCCCTACCCCTCTCCTGTCCCTCTCCCCCTCAGGTCCCTCCTTCCCTTGTGTCCCTCCCCCTCTCAGGCCGCTCCCCTTCAGGTCCCTCCCCTGCTCTTATCCTTCCCCTCCTCAGGTCCCTCCTCCCCTCACATCCCTCTGTCTTCATTTATGGGCAGGAGAAATTTCAAAGTGTTTGTATCACAATTACTTTAAAACTCTGAGGTTGACCTTTAAGGGTTTGTGTATGTTTTAATTTTACTTTTACATGATAACCTGCAATAACTACACAGATGCATACATTTTTGTGCTTATTTGTAAGTGCTTTCTTTAAAACTGCTTTTTTCTTACATCCTTTCATTCCCTTTCCCTGTGCCTGGAGCCTGGGTACCAGCTATTGAAAACGACTTTTCTCCTTATTCATTCTAACATATTCACACACAAAGGTTGTCATTCCTTTTTGTCACTATTTTACAAAAATTGGATCATACCATATACAATTATCTGCTATTTGTTTTGCTCACCTAACAATACACTGTGAAAATCCCCTCAGATGAGTAGATATCAATCTTATTCATTCTTTTTTTTTTTTTTTTTTTTTTTTTTTTGAGACAGGGTCTCACTCCCTTGCCCAGGTTGGAGTGCGGTGGTACAGTCACAGCTCACTGCAGCCTGGCCTCCAAGACTCAATCGATCCTTTCACCTCCGCCTCTCGAGTAGATGGGACTACAGGCATGCACCACTGAACCTGGCTAATTTTCGTATTTTTTGTAGAGATGGGGTTTCGACATGTTGCCTAGGCTGGTCTTAAACTCCAAAGCTCAAGAGATCCACCTGCCTCGGCCTCCGAAAGTGCTGGGATTACAGGCCTGGGCCACCGTGCCCCACCTCTTACTCATTTTCTTTCTTTCTTTCTTTCTTTCTTTTTTTTTTTTTTTCAGGTTGCAGGGTTTTATTTCAGCAACACAGCGACAGTCAAGCAGAGCCACACAGCAGGGGCACCTACAGCTGCCTCAGGAGGCGGCAGCAGCGGCCGCTTTTGCAGCTGTTCTCTCTCCCAGCATCCTCTGCTTCTGTTTGGCCCGGCACTTCCTGGCAGAATAGCGGGCCCCCAGGGCCTGTTAGCGGTCCTGGTAGGCCTGGGCCACCTGGGTGAACTGCTGCACTTCCTTGGCCCAGTTCTGCCTGTTGTTCTCTCCTTCGCTCTACTGACAGGCCTTGAGCCGCTCCTGGATAATACTGACGATTTCTTGATCGACTTTGTAGTCCCTCCTCCGCTGCATTCGGCTTCATATATGCACAAGATGTCCTCCTTGCGCTGGGTGATGTCCGGCACGCGGCGGTACTGCCGGTGGTAGTAGTAATACCTGTTCTTTGCGTGCTGCCACTCTGGGAACTCTCACGAGGGTCACGGGTCGGTCCACGAGGAGGTTGAAGGCCTTCGTCAGGTAGACCACAGTGCTGGCGTGTGGCGCGGGGGCGCGGGGTCCACATCTTTGTCTCCGCATGGCGGCAGTGAGCGCGGACTCCGCTACGGGACGCGCTGCCCTGGCCTCCGCCTCGGTCCGGGTCCCTACTCGTTCTCTTTAATGGTTGTGTAATATTACATGGTGTGGACTTAATAAAGGACCCCTATGCAGCCAAGAGATTTTTTTCCCCCAATGGGAAAACAGATTTTTTTTTTTAATGTTTGAGATTTTAGTGAATTCTTTTCATCTGGCAAGGAGCTGAACTACCTGTATTGTTCAGAAGCCAAGTTCAGCAGTCTTGTATGTGGGATGTCTGTAAAGAATAAGAAATGGGG
>NW_016812889.1:0-1762 GCF_001698545.2 Rhinopithecus bieti | reverse complement strand
TATTTGATAAATAATATAGGTAAAACACTTTTTAGGTACGGAGAGACTGGAAGTCCCAGAGCTAAGGCCTGGCTAATTTTTATGAGAAAGGCAGGTTGGGGTATGTTTGTGTAGTTGTTGTACCCTTAGGGAAAGTGTACCACTTAGAAGACCCTTAGAACCCAGGATTAGGAGCTGTATTTAACGAGAATAGACACAGTAATCTGCAAGAGATATATTCAAAACAGTTATAAACTTTTGGAGAAAAAAAGGTAGGAAGGGAGAGGTTGGGGGCTCGGGCGATCCATTGCTTGGAGATCGGCTTAGCCAGGCTCAGGGCGGGAGGGTCCTCCGAGGGGCTGATGAATCGGCGCTCGACTGGCCTAGGAGCTGCCCGCAGGGAGTCCTGTGAGGACGGGGCCGGACGCCCGCGGGAAAGGTGGGGACCGGGGCCCGACGCCCGCGGGGAAGTGGGGACCCAGCCGAGCTGTCCGGGCAGCGGTCGATCTCTAGAGCCGTCTGCTGGGCAGGCAGCGGACGGGCGCGAGTTGTTGGTCACCAGCCGACTCCAGGCCGCGGGCCGGCGCCAGGCGCCTCAGCCGCGTTTCCAGTCAGAAAGCGGTGAGGCTTGAGGCCCGCTCGGACGCAGGACGGGCCCAGTTCCCCGCGGGGTGGGACTGACTGTGCTTCCGGCCCGTCCGTAGAGTCGGCTGATTGGTGTCTTGCGTTCTGGTGTGTGGCGCCCCCTGAGCGAGCTTTGACGGGACGTACCCATCTGTCTGAGCCGCCGGTTTCACATCGGTTGGAGGAAACGGGAACCTGGGGGTGGAGTGACGCGCCCCAGCGCCCCGTTCTTGCGCCACTCTCCCGGCCCTAACGCCTCTGCCTTGGATGTAGTATATTCTCCTTAGGAAATCCACAGAGCTGTTATTTTGCTTTAGGTGCTGATTCGGTCCCCAGCCGGACCCTTCTAGCCATGTTGGTGCCTGGGGAGAGGGGGTGAGATCTGGGGCTCCGATAATTGCATGGTCCTTTCCCAGGCCGAGCCTCGGAGTAATTTGTTCCCGATGATTTTTCCTTCTTTGTCAAATTCTCTGCAGTTATTTGTGACGGTCGGTTATTCCCGTAAATGTTGTTCCCGACTTCTTCCGTAACTCACAAAAATTTCTAGCAAATCAATAATTTGTATCTGAGTTTCTGTACTTCTAAAATAAGGAGTATATTTCTGAGTAAAAATAGTAAGAAATAAGTAATAGGCCCGCAATTTTATACAGTAAGTTTATACAATAATTGTATGCAATACAATAATTTTATACAATAATTGTATATAATGCAATAGTTTTATACAATAATTGTATACAATAAGTAAAATTACAGAAGACAAAATGGTGAATTGTCGTTAATATAACTACAGATTAATTGTATCTAGTTGTATTAATATTTAAGTAGAGATTGTCATTAATATAACTAGAGAAGGTGCAGGTCTGCACTGCTAATTATGTAGTCTCAAAAAGTATTTTAACAGTGATTATAGCAGAGCAGACACTTAAAAATAAAACTACGTGCGATATTGTTTGTTGTGTTTGGCAATCTAATTTTGTGCCATGTGCTGAAACTAAAACTTTAATAATAAATAATGGGAACTTAGAAAATCTGAATCTAAACCTAAAACTTTAATTAATTTAAAATAGCATCCCCTCACATCACAAACTCACACTGAACTGTAGCATGGTCCCTTTTAGGACCTGTGTTTGTTTTTTTAAAAAAGATTTATTTACATAAT
>NW_016812888.1:157224-158462 GCF_001698545.2 Rhinopithecus bieti | reverse complement strand
AAAAAAAAAGAAAAAAAGAAAAAAAAAAAGAAGCATAAAGACATAGCTGTAAACATTGAGTTAAAATGTCAAAACTGTTCTGGTAGATGGTAACAGAAGAAATCAAAAGGTTCAGATAATTGGATATTCTAGAGTGCATATATTCTGTAAGGTTGGGAAACACACGAAGTGGACATTCTGTGAAAATGTGTGAACATGGCATTATAAAATCAGTAAGTGACTCTGTTAAGACAGGCACCAACATCACCAAGAGAATCAGTGGAGGTTGTGCTTGTAGGTTATATTTTATGACAGGAAAACCATCTGTGAAAGGGCACTCTAACTGTACTCAGGCTTTTATATCTCTGCCAGGCTGCCGACCTCTGTGAATGCCTCCTTACCAAATGTAAGCTTTAACACCTCATGCTTGTTTGCTTTATTTTGCCTGTGTATTTATTACCCAACATGTGATGATCATGCACTTTGCACTTGTCCATCACCCTCCTGCACAGATATTCTTCTCTCCTGGCTTGAGTTTGAACACCCTGCTTTAGACCACCAATACTCAACACTCCACACACACACACACACACTCATGCAGACACCAGCTTCTGTCCTACTTAATGGATTTTCAATGGATCTATTCAGGAAGCGAAAGCTAAGGGGAAGAAAGGCAAAAGTGAAAGACACAAGAAAAATGGAAGAAGAGATACAAAGAAAAAAAAAGATTTTACATTGTGGTCTGAAATCATATTGTTCTTGCTTTTACATTGTTGATTTCTTTGTGCTTTTAAGTAAGATCAAATTTCAGCTTTTTCTCTAATTTAAACCTTTGCTATTGTTCTAGAATAACGTATGAAAAGTTTCATACTTTCTTTCTACTTTGGAGACCACTTTTGTTCCAATATGTCTTATATTAATCTTTCTTTTTTTAATTTTTTTTTTTATTATTATACTTTAAGTTCTAGGGTACATGTGCACAACGTGCAAGTTTGTTACATATGTATACATGTGCCATGTTGGTGTGCTGTACCCATTAACTCATCATTTACATTAGGTATATCTCCTAATGCTGTCCCTCCCCACTTCCCCCGGCCCACAACAGGCCCCGGTGTATGATGTTCCCCTTCCTGTGTCCAAGTGATCTCATTGTTCAATTCCCACCTATGAGTGAGAACATGCGGTGTTTGGTTTTCTGTTGTTGCGATAGTTTGCTGAGAATGATGGTTTCCAGCTGCATCCATGTCCCTACAAAGGAC
>NW_016812888.1:145393-153722 GCF_001698545.2 Rhinopithecus bieti | reverse complement strand
GCTTGTAGAGTTTCTGCCGAGAGATCTGCTGTTAGTCTGATGGGCTTCCCTTTGTGGGTAACCGGACCTTTCTCTCTGGCTGCTCTTAAGATTTTTTCCTTCATTTCAACTTTGGTGAATCTGACAATTATGTGTCTTTGAGTTGCTCTTCTCAAGGAGTATCTTTGTGGCATTCTCTGTGTTTCCTGAATTTGAATGTTGGCCTGCCTTACTAGGTTGGGGATGTTCTCCTGGATGATATCCTGCAGAGTGTTCTCCAACTTGGTTCCATTTACCTCCTCACTTTCAGGCACACCAATTGGACATAGATTTGGTCTTTTACATAATCCCCTATTCCTTGGAGACTTTGTTCATTTCTTTTTACTTTTTTTTCTCTACATTTCTCTTCTCGCTTCATTTCATTCATTTGATCTTCAATCACTGATAATCTTTCTTCCATTTGATCGAGTCAGTTACTGAAGCTTGTGCATTTGTCATATAGTTCTCGTGTCATGGTTTTCATCTCTATCAGTTCTTTTAAGGTCTTCTCTGCATTGATTATTCTAGTTATCCATTCATTCATTCTTTTTTCAAGGATTTTAGGGTCTTTGCGCTGGTTACATAGTTCCTCCTTTAGCTCTGAGAAGTCTGATCAACTGAAGTCTTCTTCTCTCAATTCGTCAAAGTCATTCTCTGTCCAGCTTTGTTCCATTGATGGTGATGAGCTGCGTTCCTTTGGATGGGGAGATGCACTCTGATTTTTTGAATTTCCAGCTCTTCTGCACTGCTTTTCCCCATCTTTGTGGTTTTATCTGCCTTTGGTTTTTGACAATGGTGATGTACTGATGGGGTTTTGGTGTGGGTGTCCTTTCTGTTTGTTAGTTTTCCTTCTAACACTCAGGACCCTCAGCTGCAGGTCTGTTGGAGTTTACTTGAGATCCACTCCAGACCCTGTTTGCCTGGGTATCAGCAGCGGAGGCTGCAGAAGATAGAATATTGCTGAACAGCGATTGTTGCTGTCTGATTCTTGCTCTGGAAGCTTCATCTCAGGACGTACCCAGCCTTGTGAGGTGTGGTGTATCGGTCTTCCCCTAGTGGGGGATGTCTCCCAGTTAGGCTACTCAGGGGTCAGGGACCCACTTGAGCAGGCTGTCTGTCCTCAGATCTCAACCTCCGTGCTGGGAGAACCACTCCTCTCTTCAAAGCTGTCAGACAGGGACTTTTACATCTGTAGAGGTTTCTGCTGCTTTTTGTTTAGCTATGCCCTGTCCCCAGAGGTGAAGTCTACAGAGGCAGGCTGGCCTCCTTGAGCTGTGGTGGGCTCCACCCAATTCAAGCTTCCCCATAGCTTTGTTTACCTACTTAAACCTCAGCAATGGTGGGAGCCCCTCCCTCAGCCTCGCTGCCACCTTGCAGTTAGATCTCTGACTGCTGTGCTATCAATGAGGGAGGATCCATGGGCATGGGACCCTCTGGGCCAGGTATGGAATATAATATCCTGGTGTGCTGTTTGCTAAGACCCTTGGTAAAACGCAGTATTAGGGTGGGAGTTACCCTATTTTCCAGGTGTCGTGTGTCTCAATTTCATTTGGCTAGGAAAAGAAATTCCCTTCCCCCTTGCACTTCCCAGGTGAGGCGATGCCTCGCCCTGCTTCAGCTTTCGCTGGTCTGGCTGCACCTGTGGACCAGCATCAACTGTCTGACACGCCCCAGTGAGATGAACCTGGTATCTCAGTTGAAAAATGCAGAAATGACCCATCTTCTGTGTCATTCACACTGGGAGCTGGAGGCTGGAGCTGTTCCTATTTGGCCATCTTGGGTCATATTAATCTTTCATAAAGTCATGGATGTTTCTGCACTCTCAATTTTACCCCTTTTGCTATTTATCTTCATTACTGTAGTTTTATTATATTTTTTGACATTTATTAGTGTAACTTCTCCCACTTTGTTCTTTTTATTAAATGTCTTTAGATATTCTTGGTCCTTTGCATTTCTGTATACATTTTATAATTAGTTGCCATGAATTCCCTTTATTATCTGCATTTGTCATTATCAGAAGTGGAACATTTATTTTATTTTTAGTATTCTCCAGGCAAATAACTTTAAAGCCATTCCCTTGTAACCTAGTGCAATGCAGGAAACATTACATTTCCTGAAAAAATTATTAAGTGCAATATTAATTTGCATTCTATACTTTTAGTAGTTCAATTTGTCTCTAAATTTAATGCAACTTAGCTAACATAGAATTTTCCAATACTTGAAAAGGAAATTAGCTCCCTATATTCCTTCATTTAGGTCTTTCAGATTTTACCTTTCTTTGATTCTAAGTGGTGACCAGAGTGTTTTCTAGAACTGTTTTGGAATTTATTTGTACAGTTATCTATACAATTTATTTACTCTTGAATAAAATAAATGCCTATTACTGCAAAATTACCTAAAAGTTCCTAATTTTTATCTCACTATTTATTCATGTCCATTTCACCATACTCTTTTCAACTCTTAATACAATAGAATGTTTTTGATTAATAAACATTGGGATTCTTGGCATTTTACTGTTGTACCTGCATGTTTCTAAATTCTCTCTTTCTGCTATTTTCACAGTCAGGTTTCCTTATGGAGGTACATAGTTCTGATTTTGTTATTCCTAGGTTTGCTGCTTGTTACCACTTTATGCATGTATTTTAAAAACTTCTGAAAATACGCTTCCAATAATGTACAATTGTGAGGGTCATTTGACATTAAGCAAAATTCTCAGGCCACTGATGAAGGTGTTAAATATGAGGTCTAGGAGCATCCCCCACTGGATATTTTAAAAAATTGTTCTTCAGTTTGACACTGATTAACAACTATGTAAACAAGGAATACAGTGTCTTGTGGTGTGTAGGAAAGAGTGAAAATTTATGATATTGATTTTGTTCTAATCGCAAAGATTTTTTATGGAATGAGAGGTTTACTTATTATAAATACCAATAGTGGTGTATTCAAATAAAGTAATTTATTTACATTAGTGTTACTTTGTCATAATGTAATTACTCAAAATGTAATCCATGTGTAAATCAAATTAATTAATATCATAAAACAATAGACACAACAATTCCAATTTTTGCAGCAATTGCAATCAATAATATGAAAATGAGAAAGTAAATGTAAGTACAAAACCAGCCTCTGTTGAAAGTAAATAAGCACAAGCAATCCAGAAAAATCAATTACAATATTAACTTGATTTATTCAGTAGGTGACATTTTATTATTATATTTGCTAAACTACATAAAATTAATAGTAATTATAAGCAAGAGTACTTGAAAATAAAAATAAAAAAACATAAAATGGTATGTTATTGTCTAAGTTCTTAATTGTTTTTTGGAAAAAAGAAAGGGGGGATGTATAAGGAGAAAAGAAGGAAAGAAGAGAGGAAGGAAGGAAAAAAACAGAAATTTCACCTAGAATTTAAATGAATTCTGTACTTTCACTGAAACTATTTCAAGTTCAACTACTGTATAGATGATTTTTCTTTAAGATTCTTCGAGATTCTCAATAAATTTGGATTAGAAAATAATACTGATTTTTTTTACCACTGTAGTCCATTTTATGTAAAAGCCTGTGGCTTATTTAAAGAAATATTAATAATATCCCAAATTAAGAGCCTATATGAAATTTCACTAAGTAGACCTGACCAGCTTCTCATCATAATTCTATTTTCTAGTTATGCAAGGGGAAACATTTTCTGAATTCTTTACATACATGTTCCATAACATGCTCATGCCTGAATTAAAAAAAAAAAAAAAGTGCATGATATTGTTAACTAATAATTATAAATTATCTTTCATGTAAATGAAGACATTCCTTGTTTTACCACGTTTCCTATTCGAATCTAATTTAAGGTAGTATTAATGTAAGAAGTGTATTTCACCCTAATAAAATAATTAGTATTTTATAGTATTTTAATGAATCTTTCCAACTGTATCATGTGTTTTATTTTACCTATATTATTTAAGGCAATTATTCCATTTTGGTATATAAAATATCATAGAATTAAATAACACTAACTTTGTGTGTTTTATCAAAGATGAAGACACAGCTATATTTCTAGTGTTAAAGATAGGCTATCTTATATTTAAACTATATTTTATATCTTCATGAGTGTTCAGAATGGATTGAATTTATTTAAAAATACG
The DNA here is from genome assembly GCF_001698545.2 of Rhinopithecus bieti. Classification (NCBI taxonomy): domain Eukaryota; kingdom Metazoa; phylum Chordata; class Mammalia; order Primates; family Cercopithecidae; genus Rhinopithecus; species Rhinopithecus bieti. Next base: position 149,568 of record NW_016812888.1, on the reverse strand, counting down.
TTAGGAAGGGCCAGGCATGGAGGCACATGTCTATAATCCCAACACTTTGTGAGGCCGAGAGTGGAGGATCTCGTGAGGCCAGGAGTTGAGAATAGCTTGATCTATATGGGGATTTTTTGTCTCTAGAAAAATAAAAATAAATAAATAAATAAATAAATAAATAAGCTAGTTTTGGTGGCATGAGCCTGTAGTCTCAGCTACTTGGGAGGGTGAGGCAGGAGGATCCCTTGATCCCAGGATGTCTAGACTGACGTCATGATCCACCTGCCTCGGCCTCCCAAAGTGCTGGAATTATAGGCGTGAGCCACCACACCTGGCCCATTTTGTCTGTTTTTGGCCATGTCAAATTCCTATCTCCATTCCTTGCTTAAACCCAGACAACCACTCATCTTTTCTCTATAATTTGGTCATTTAAACAATAAATGTTATGTTAATGGAATCATACAGTATGTGACCTTTTGGCATTTTTTTTTTTTTTTTTCCCGCTAAGCATAACCCTCTGAGGATTCATCCAGGGTTTTATATGTACCAATGGGTGATTGCTTTACATTGCTGAGTAGTATTCCATGATATGGATCTACTACAGTTTGTTTAGTCATTCACCCATGTACAGACATCTAGGCAGTTTCTAGTTATTGACTATTGTGAATAAAGCTGCTATATACACTCATGCACATGATTTTTGTCAATGTAAGGCTTGATTTCTTTGGGATAAATGTTTAAGAATGTTATGGCTGAATTATATGGTAGTTGCATATTCAGTTTTATGAGAAACTGCCAATTGTACACAATAACTTTACTAATTTACATTCCACCATCAGTATATAAATGATCCATTTGCTTTTCATTTTCTCTAGTATTTAATAGTACCATCCATTTTTAATTATATACATTCTTACGGGTGTGTGTTAATATCTCATTGTGGTTTAATTTGCATTGCCCTAATGGGAAATGATGAGGATCTTCATGTGTTTATTTGTCAGCAAAATGTCTGGTTGTCTCTTTTGCCCATTTTCTAATCAGATCCTTCATTTTTTTTTTTTTTTTTTTTTACTGATGAATTTTGAGGGTTGTTTATTTATTCCCGATACTAACATTTTGTTGAATATATGATTTGCAATTTTTTTCCAAGAGGTAGCTCTTAACAGGATCTTTCTTAGACCAAAAGTTATTTTTTTGATGAAGTAAAATGTATCTTAAAATTTTTTAATTTATGAATTATACATAGTATCAAGTCTAAGAACATTTTTTGCCTAAACATAGGTCCAAATATTATTCTCTTATGCTTCTTTCTGAAATGTCTATATTTTTAATTTTTCATTTATAGTGCATGGTTTGACTTCTTATAACCAACAGACATAACTAATTTTGAGTTAATTTTTACACAAGTCTTAGAATTTTTTCTTTAATTTGGCTATGGATATCTAATTTTTTAAGTAAAATTTGTTGAAAGGTCATATTTTCTTTATGGAGTTACTATTGTTCTTTTGTCAAAAATAAAACAGGCATATTGTACAGGTCTATTTCTTGTTTCTCAGTTGTGTTCCATTGATGTGTGTGTCTCACCTTCTAATAAAGCAAGTCGATTGAGTAGATTATTCCTCCCACTTTATATTTCTTTTTCAAAATTATTTTGTCGTTTCTGGTTCCTTTGCCTTTCTTTACACGTTTTAGAATAATCTTGTCTATAGTGTATTTGTCTATTGCATATTTATGTACAAAAATTAATCTTCCTGGATTAAGATAAGAATTGCATTAAACTTGCATATCAACTTGGGGAAAACTGATATCTTTATTAGGTTGATTGTTCTAATCCATGTACACTATTTGTCTCTTCATTTATTTAGATAATCTTTGATTTCTTTCATTGACATTCTAAGTTTTCAACATAAAATTCCCGGGTGTGTTTTGTTAGATGTGCACATTGAGTTTTTAATTAGTTTAATTATTGTAAATGCTATTGCATTTTAAATTTCAATCTCCACATGTTTACTGATGGTATATAGAAATACAAACTGAATTTTAATTTTGTATTATATATACATAATATATTTTAAATTTGCCATGTTGACCATTTTATATATACAATTGAGTAGCATTACTTGGATTTACAATGTTAACAAACATTTTCATTAGCTATTTGCAAAATTTCTTCATCATCACAAACAGAAGCCCTGTAACCATTAAAAGGCAATTCCCAATTCTTCTCTACAGCCAATGATAATCATTAATTTATTTTGTCTCTATAAATTTGCCTACTCTGGATCCTTACTTCGTACAATTGGAATTAAACAATATGTGTCTTTTTGTGTCTGGATTATTTTACTTAGCATGTTTCCAAAGTTCATCCCTATTGTAGCATGTATGAGAATTTCATTCCTGTTTATGGCTGAATAATATCCCATTGTATGTATCTACTACATTTTGTTTTTTTATTTATTTATTGGCAGAAACAGGGATTATTTCCATCTTTTGCCTGCTGTGAACCATTTTGCAATGAACTGTGGCCTACAAGTATCTGTTTGAGTCCTTGTTTTGAATTATCTTGTGTATATACAATAGAAATGAACTGCTGAGTCATATACTAATTATAATTTTAGTTTTCTGAGGAACCACTAAAGTGTGTTCCACACTGGCTGCACCATTTTTCCTTCCCACCAACAATGCATGAAGCTTCCAATTTCTCCACATCCTCACTAGCTCTTGTTATTTTCTGTTTTTATTTAAAATAATAGCCATTTTAATGTGTGTAAAATGATATCTCATTGTGCTTTTGATTTACATTTCCCTAATTACTACTGATTTTTCTTCATGTACACATTAGTCATCTTTATGTATTCTACAAATAAATGCCTATTCTGGTTCTGTGACCATTTTTTAATTCGAATGTGTGCTTCTGTTGCTGAGTTTTGGGGTTTTCATACATTCCACATATTAATCACTCACCAAGCATATAATTTGCAAATACTTCCACTCATTCTGTGGGTTGCCTTTTTACTCTACTGATGGTGTCTTTTAAGCTGGTAATTTTAATGAAGTCCAGTATATCTATTTCTTTTTGTCTTGTTGCTTATATTTTGGTGTCATCTCTAAGAAATAATTGCCAAATTTAATGTTCTGAAGGTTTTCCCCAGGTTTTCTTCTAAGAGTTTTATAATTGTATTTCTTACATTTAGGTCTTCACAATAGGTTTTTACATATTTATCTTACATGTTACCATCTTGCTCAACTAACTTAGTTCTAGGAATTTCTGTGTGTGTGTTTTACAATATCAGAAACTTCTATGTAGAAAATCATGTTATGAGCAAGTAGGGACAGTCTTATATGTTTTTTTTTTCTAACTTGTATGCCTTTTATTACCATATTTCTTATTGCACTGGTTAGAACTTCCAGCACTCTATTGAATAAACAGAGTGAGAGATGACAACTTTGCCCTATACCCATCTTAGAAGAAAACCATTTAGTCTTTCACAATTAAGCAAAGGATAGGGTGTTCATATTTCTGTATATTACATGCTCTTTTATAGAGTTGGGTAAGTTCTTCTCTCTTTCTATTTTCTAAGAGGTATTTTGTTTCATTTAGTGTTTTTTTTTTTTGTGTGTGTGTGTATTTTTTGTTGTTATTTTGCATTATGAATAGATGTTTAATCTTGAAAGCAAACTTTCTTCTCCATCAATCAGTGTGACCATCCATTTCCTCTTTTACTGTTAATATGGTGCATAATATTTATTGATTTTTGAATGCTGAACCAGCCTTTGATGACTAAAATAAACCCTATTTGTTCAAGAGGTATAATTTTTTCTATATGTTGGTTTACTTTTTGGCTAATATTTTATTAAGGATTTTATGCCTACATTCAAGAGGGCTTATTGGTCAGTAGTCTAATTTTGTGTATTCCCTTTGCCTTATTTTGATATCAGAGTAATACTAGCTTTATAAGAGAGATTTTGAAGCTTTATTTTCACTTCTAATTTTTCAGAAACATTGTGTATAATTGATGATTTTCTTTCACAACATTTGGACTAGATGATTTTTTTGGGGGGTGGGCAGGAGGAGGTGGGTGGTATTAAATGATAAATTTACTTTCTTTAAGAGTTATAAGGCTATTCATGTTATCTATTGCATAGATAGAGAGAGTTGTGGAAGTTTTTTTTTTTTTTTTTTTTTTTTTTTT
>NW_016812888.1:119344-145375 GCF_001698545.2 Rhinopithecus bieti | reverse complement strand
TTCCTACCCGTAGGCCTAGGTACCGATGCTATTGGTTTCTGAAATGATGCAGCATCCAGAAGTCTCGATCACTGGTGCTGCTCTAGGTCCTAGCCTTGATCCTGGGATGGCACCCTCACTTTGGAAGGACCCTGGTTCTTTTTTTTTTTTTTTTTTTTTTTTTTTTAGGAATTGTTTTATATTACCAAAGTTGTCCAATTTAACCGTCCAGATTTATTCAAAATATCCCGCTATTTTTTTAAGATCTGCAAAGTCTATAATGGTATCCCCTATTTCATTCCTGTGGATTTTTCTGCTGTAGTATGGAGAGTTACTGTCTAGAAGTTTTCTGTGTTTCCAGCTGGCTCCTTTCCTGTTCCTTTGGCTAGAGAGAGGAGATCTTTGTTAAGACTACTTCTGCTTGTGCCTTTGGTTCTTTCCAGCTTGCTCACTCCTTGTTTTAAGTCTGGGATATATGGGAAAAATAAAACTCAGGAAATTCACTGCCATACCATTCTTCAAACTCTCCTTTTTAAAGAGTTTTCTTATGTTTTTGTTGTATATAGTGTCTAGGATTTTCAGTTGTACTTAGTAGAAATAATAGAGAATAGTTCATCTTCATCTTCCTGAAGCGGCATTTCCAGCAAGTTTTATGCGCAGCTTTTTGGTTGATTCTACCTGAGATTGTAACCTAATAGGAGTAACCCAGTAGAGCACTGTTGGAAAAATAAGTATCACAATTCTGATCCTTAGTCTATCCTTTGACAAATTATCTTCTATGACATTCAATTTATTTGTCCTTTATCGGTAATGTAAAATATACTACAATATAAATGGATTCTAGAAACATTAACATAGCTACTTCTTGGCTCAATAAATGCAATTTCACTAATAATTCATTTTTCTTCTCACTAAGTTGGCCCAAGAGGAGAACTTTCCACGCAATTTAAATGGCATCAGATTGCCTTTCTAGCCTTCCCACATAGATTTTGTTCAGTATCTCTTTGCTTATTCCATGGAGACCTACTTGTATCCTGCTCCATTATTAATGAATTCAAATGGAAACTTCCCATGAAGTGTGAATAATTGATCCTATTTAATTTTTTTTCTTCTATCATCTTGACTACCAATTCTCAATTTTCTTCATATTCCTGTCATTTCTTGCTGCATCTTTGTTGCTCCAAGGTTGCTATCCCGTGACAATATTCTTCAAGAAGGGAGAAATTCATTCTTAGATGAATGAAACCTACTATGGTTTGAATGTCATCCAAAGTTCATGTGCCAGAAACTTACTTTCCAGTGCAACAGTGGTGAGAGGTGTGTCCTGAGAAGTGCTTATGACATGAGAACTCTGATCTCATGACTGCATTAATTTTGTTATGGTGGAAATAGGTTAGTTATTGTGAGAGTGGCTTTTTTATAAAAGCAGGTTTTGCCACTTCTTGCTCTCAGACTCCCTTGCCCTTTGGCCATGAGATAATGTAGCACAAAGGCCCTTGCCAGATGCTGGTGCCATGTTCTTAGACTTTACAGCCTCCAGAACTATGAGCCAAATAAACGTCTGTTCATTATAAATTACTCAGTCTGTGGTATTCTGTTTTAGCAACACAAAAGAAACTAAGACAAAGTATAAAATAATTTTAGGCATCACACATGCACTAAAAGAAAATGCTGAATTATGTTCTTCAGAAAGAACAGAAGTTATACCAGAAGAAACAAAAAATATTAGAAATAAAAGAAGAGCAGCAGAATGGTAAATATTTATATAAATATAAAAGACTGTTCTCCTCTTGAGTTTTTAAAAAGTTTTATGGTTTAAGGCAAAAAATAGTATTATTGGATGAGTATTTCAATAAATGTAGATGTATTACTCAAAATGTTATAGCATGGATGGGGTGGAGGAAAATCTCTATTGTTGCACTAAAGTTTCTACATTAAAAAATGAAGTTGTAAACTACTAATTCTAGTTAGATATTGAGAAGTTAACTACTATTACATAGTCACTAGAACAACCATTAAAATATATAAACAGAGATATTTTCAAAATCATGATATATCAATTAACATAGAATCCTAAAACATTCAAATAACCCAAAAGCTGGCTAGAACCTCTAAAGAAGGGAAACACAAGCAAATAAACACACAGAAAACATATGATGAACTGATAGACCTATATCCAAATATATAAGTAATTATATTAAATATAAATTCTCTAAATACAACATACTGTCAGATTAGACTTTTAAAATGACTCAACACTATGTTTTCTACAAAAAATTCAAATATAATAGTATGTTAAAAAATAAAATTGAAGAAGATATATCAAGCAAGTATTAACTAAAAGAAAAATAGAGTGACTATATTAACATCAGTTAAAGTGGACTTCAGAGTTAATAAAATAAATACCCAGGGATAAAGAAGAACATTACCTACTGATAAAATGGTCATTTCACGAAGAAGATTATGATGATCCTAACTGTGTGTGCACTAATAACCGAACTTCAAAATATGCAAAGCAAATAATGACAGAAGCAAATGAAAAAACAAGTAAACTTATATACAAGTCTACAGTTATATTTTGTGACTAAAATTATATTCTATCAGTAGTAAATAAAACCAGTAATGGAGAATACCATCAACAACAACAAAAAGAACTAATACCATCAATCAATAAGATTTAATTGATATTCATAGAAACTCCATCCAACAATAGTAGAATATACATTCTTCACAATAACAATTGACCCTTTCATCAGCTTGCCTATATTGTGGGTCATAAAACAAACTTGAAAAAATTATAAAAATTGAAATAATTCAAAATACTTACTGATTATCATAAAATTAGATTAGAAATCAATAACAGAAAGATATCAGGGCAATATTCAATCATTTGGATATTAAACTACATCATACTAAATAATTCATCAGTGTAAAGGAAACTTTCAAAGGAAATTCAAAAATATTTTTAAATTGTGTCCCCACTGAAATTTCAACTCGAATTGTATCTCCTAGAATTCCCATGTGTTGTGGGAGGGACTCAGGGGGAGATAATTAAATCATTGACGCTAGTCTGTCTTTTGCTATTCTCATGATAGTGAATAAGTCTCAAAGATCTGATGGGTTTATCGAGGGTTTCCACCTTTGCTTCTTATCTCATTTTTCTCTTGCCACCACCATGTAAGAAGTACTTTTCACCTCCCACCATTATTCTGAGACCTCCCCAGATATGTGGAACTGTAAGTCCAATTAAACTTCTTTTTGTTCCCAATTTTGGGTATGTCTTTATCAGCAGCATGAAAATGAACTAGGCCGGGTGTGGTGGCTCAAGCCTGTAATCCCAGCACTTTGGGAGGCTGAGACGGGCGGATCATGAGGTCAGGAGATCAAGACCATCCTGGCTAACCCGGTGAAACCCCGTCTCTACTAAAAAATACAAAAAACTAACCAGGTGAGGTGGTGAGCGCCTGTAGTCCCAGCTACTCACTACTCGGGAGGCTGAGGCAAGAGAATGGCGTAAACCCAGGAGGTGGAGCTCGCAGTGAGCTGAGATCCGGCCACTGCACTCCAGGCTGGGAGACAGAGCGAGACTCTGTCTCAAAAAAAAAAAAAAAAAAAAAAAAAAAAAAAAAAAAAAAAAAAAAAAGGGAAAATGAACTAATACAATAAATTAGCACCAGGAGTGGGGTGTTGCTGAAATGACACCTCAAAATGTGGAGCATCTTTGGAACTGGGTAACAAGCAGAGGTTGGAACAGTTTGGAGGGCTCACAAGAAGACAGGAAAATGTGGAAAAATTTGGAACCTCCTAGAAACTTGCTGAATGGTTTTGACAAAAATGCTGATAGTGATATGAACAATAAGGTCCAGGTGAGGTGGTCTCAGATGGAGATGAAGAACTTGTTGGATCTAGAGCAAAGGTGACACTTGTTATGTTTTAGCAAAGAGACTTGTGGCATTTTGCCACAGCCCTAGAGGTTTCTGGAACTTTGAACTTGAGAGAGATGATTTAGGATATCTGGGGGAAGATATTTCTAAGCAGAAAAGCATTTAAGAGGCGACTTGGGTACTATTATAAACAATCCATTTTAAAAGGAAAAGAGAGAATAAAAGTTTGGAAAATTTGCACGCTGATGATGCAATAGAAAAAAAAAAAAAATTTTTAGGAGAAATAGAAGCCAGCTGCAGAAATTGCATAAGTAATTATGCCTAAGTAGCAAGGATCCTACTGTTAATCCCCAAAACCACGGGGAAAATGTCTCCAGACCATGTCAAAGAACTTCCCAGCAACCCTTGCCATCACAGGCCCAGAGGCCTAGGAGGAAAAAATTGTTTCATGGTTTGGGTTCAGCATCACCATACTGTGTTCAGCCTAGGGACTTGGTGCCCTGTATCCCAGTGGCTCCAGCCATGGCTGAAAGGGCTGATGTGCAGCTCAGGCTGTGGCTTCAGAGGGTAGAAGCCCCAAGCCTTGGCAGCTTCCATATAGTGTTAGGCCTGAAGGTGCACAGAAGTCAAAAATTGAGGGTTAGGAACTTCTGCCTGGATTTAAGAAGATATGTGGAAACATCTGGATGCCCAGGCAAATGTTTGCTGCACATGTGGGACCCTCATGGAGAACCTCTTCTAGGGCAGTGCAGAAGGGAAATGTGGAGTCACAGCCCTCACAAATAGTACCTACTGGGGCACCGCCTAGTGGAGCTATGAGAAGAGGGCCACCATCCACCAGACCTCAGAATGGTAGGTCCACCAAGAGTTTGCACCATGTGCCTTGAAAGCCTGCAGACACTCAACTCCAGTCCATGAAAGCAGCCTGAACTGTTGCTGTACCCTGCAAAACCACAGGGTAAAAGATGCCAAAGACCATGGGAACCCATCTCTTGCATCAGCCTGACCTAGATGTGAGAAATGGAGTCAAAGGAGATCATTTTGGATCTTTAAATTTGACTTCCAAGCTGTATTTTGGACTTGCATGGGCCCTGTAACCTTTTTGTTTTGGCTACTTTATCCTACTTGTTATGGCTGTATTTACCCAATACCTGTACCATCATTGTATCTATGAAATAAGAAGCTTGATTCAATTTTACAGGCTCATTGGTGGAAAGGACTTGCCTTGTCTCAAATGAGACTTTGTGCTATGGACTTTGGATTAATGCTGAAATGAATTAAGACTTTGGGAAACTGATGGGAAGGCACAATTGGTTTTGAAATGTGAGGACATGAGATTTGGAGGGGCTGGGGCAGAATGATATGGTTTTGCTGTGTCCCCACCAAAATCTCAACTTGAATTGTATCTCTCAGAATTCCCATGTGTTGTGGGAGGGATGGGGGGGGCAGTAATTGAATCATGGGGTGCCATTCTTTCCCATGCTATTCCTATGATACTAAATAAGTCTCCCAAATCCAATGGGTTTATCAGAGGTTTCTGCTTTTGCTTCTTCTCTCATTTTTTCTCTTGCTGTGGCAATGTCAGAAGTGCATCTCACCTTCTGCCATGATTCTGAGGCCTCCCCAGCTTCTTTCATTTTTCCCTTACCGTGGCCATGTAAGAAGTGCCTTTCTCCTCCCACCATGATTCTGAGGCCTCCCCAGCAATGTAGAACTATAAGTCAAACTAAACCTCTTTTCGTTCCCAGTTTTGGGAGTGTCTCTATTAGTAGCATGAAACCAAACTGATACAAGCACTAAATAGCAAAAATGGCAAGACTTAGCCAAGATATTGCTTCAAGAGAAGTTATAGGAATAAACACATATACAAAAAAAAAAAAAAAAATTAAAATATTGGTAAAAAGAATGAAATAAATCCAAATCAACCTAAGAAAATAAAATAATTAAGATAATAAATACATTAAACTGAAAACAAAAGAATAGTTGAGAAAATAAATGAAACTGAAAGCTATTTTGAAGGGGTGGCCTGCCCCTCCACACCTGTGGACGTTTCTCATTAGGTGGAACGAGAGACTTGAGAAAAGAAATGAGACACAGAGACGAAGTATAGAGAAAGAAAAAGTGGGCCCAGGGGTACCTGCACTCAGCATACAGAGGACCCACGCAGGACCGGTCTCTGATTTCCCTCAGTATTTATTGACCATTATCTTTACCATCTTAGAAAAAGGGAAGTAGAAGGATAATAGGATCATCATAGGGAGAAGGTCAGCAGTAAGACATATGAATAAAGATCTCTGTGACATGAATAAGTTTAAGGAAAAGTGCTGTGCCTTGATATGCATATGCAAACATCTCCATAAACCTTTTAGTGCATAAAGAGCAGCACTGCCGCTAGCACATCCCACCTTCAGCCCTAAGGCCGTTTTCTCCTTTCTCAGTAAACAGAACATACAATCGGGTTTTACACCGAGATGTGAGGACTTCTTTCCTCTTATACTAGTCCTCTTCATCACAAACCCTTCACAGGTGTCAGGCTCAGGTCTTTCCCTTCCCATGAGGCCATATTTCAGACTATCACATAGGGAGAAACCTTGGACAATACCTAGCTTTCCTAGGCAGAGGTCCCTGTGACCTTTGACAGTGTATGTGTCCCCGGGTACTTGAGATTTAAGAGAATGGTGATGACTTTTCACAAGCATACTGCCTTCGGGCACTTGTTTAACAAAGCACATCCTGCACAGCCCCAAATCCTTTAAACCTTGAGTCACCACAGCACATGTCTCCTGCAAGGACAAGTTGGGAGTAGGGTCACAGATTAACAGCATCTCAAATACAGAACAAAATGGAGTCTCTTATGTCTACTTCTTTCTATATGGACACAGTAACAGTCTGATCTTTCTTTTCCACACACTATTTTAAAAGATAAATAAAATTGGTAAATCTTTAGAAAGACTGACAAGACAACGACTCAAATCAGCAATACCAAAAATGAAAGATAAAGTATCTCTACAGACACTACAAACACTACAAGAATAATGAATGAATACTGTGAAAGCTGCACACATAAATTCAACAACCTACATAAAATGAAGCAATAATTTGAAAAGCATGAACTACCAAAGCTAACCCTAATGAAATAGAAAACTTAAGTAATCCCATAGCTATTAAAGAAACTGAATTGACAGTTAAGATTTTCTGAAAAACAAAATCTCTAGGTATAGAGCATTTCACTGAAAAATTTGCCAAACATTTAAAGAAAGAATAATGGCAATTCTGCCCAACCTCTTCCTGAAACTGGAAACTGAAGGAATCTTTCCAAACACATTTTTGAACCCAGCGTTACCCTGAAACCAAAACCAAAATAATTACATAAAGAAAACTTTAGACTAATACTCTGAGAGAATATAGACACCAACATTCTCAGCAAATTATTAGCAAATGCAATTCAGAGACATATAAAAAGAATACATTGTGGCCAAGTGGAGGTCTTGCAATAATGTAACGTTGGCTCAGTTTTCAAAAATTAATCTATGTAATTCACCATGTTAATGATTTAAAGAAAAGAAAACATAATTGTATCAATAGATGTAGAAAAAACATTTGACAAAATTAAACACCCACTTATCATAAAAACTCTAAGCATTCAAGTTTGAAAAGAAAGAAACATATTTAACTCAATAATTGGCATCTGCTGTATACTTGCAGCAAACACCATTGTTAATAGTGAATGTGAGAATGCGTTTTCTAGATCAGGAACAAGCTGAGAGTATTCAGTCTCACTACTCCTATTTATCATAAGACTCTAAGTCTTAGTCAAAACAATAAACAAGAAAAAGAAATAAAATATATAACATTTGCAAAGTAGAGATAAAATTGCTCCCATTAACAAATGACATTCTTTTCTGTAGAGAAATCCCAGGAATATACAAAAACTTTCCTAGACATAATAAGTACTTTTAGTAAAGCTACAAAATACAATGTGATTATACTACAATTCATCATATTTTCATATTGAAGCAAAAAACAATTGGAAACCATACTTTAAAAAATACCATTTATTGGCCAGCTATAGTGGCTCATGCCTATTATAATCCCAGCATATTGGGAGGCTGAGGTGGGCGCATTGCTTGAGACCTGGGCAACATGATGAAATTCTATCTCTACAAAAAAAAAAAAAAAAAGTTACCTGGGCATGGTGGTGAGCACCTGTGGTCCTAGCTGTTTGGGGATCAAATGTGGGAGGATAACTAGAGACCAGGAGGTCAAGGCTGCAGTAAGCCGAGATCATGCCACAGCACTCCAGCCTGAGTGACAGAGTGAGTCTATCTCTAAATAAATAAATAAATGAATAAATAATAAAATAAAATACCATTTATAACTCCAAAAAATATAAAATAAAATATTTTGAATATTACAGAAGGTTTATATAAACAGAGATAAATACTACGGAAAATTCAACACAATAAAGATGTCAGTTCTGCCCAAACTAATCTTTAGTCTTAATGCAATATGTGTCAAAATCCCAAAATCCCACGTATTTTTTTAGACATATAGAAACAGAATCTAAACTATATAAAAAAAGAAAAGGAAATAGACTAGTGACAATAACGTTGAAATACAACAGTGTTTGAAAATAAGCATTACACAATTTTAAGAACATTTAGTATTAAACCTACAGTCAACAAAAATTGTATATTTGAAACAGATAGGCACATAGATGAATGGACCAGAATAGAATCCAGAAAGAGATCAACACAATTATGACTTTTTCATAGTGCTCCATTTATTCTCACCCCACTGGGCTATGAAGCACATCTTCAGTGTTGTCCAACTTGTCATCTGTCAGGAGTCCAGAACTGGCATGTCTCTAGTTAATATCTCTAAAAATGGTCCTGAGTGATAATTTTATATCCTCAACAGCCTAAGGTTAACACTCAGATGATCCACAACTTCCTATGTGATTTGTAGAGGTAACTCAGAGTGCAGAAAGAATCTTCAATGGAATGGCCTAAGGTTGGAGATAATGAGATTCAAATTTGGGAAACCTCATGAATAAAGACTCCATTGGGGGTGGGAGATTTCAGTAGCAGTTCCCATCACAATGCTCCCATGTTAGGCAAAAGGTGTTGCCTTTTGTCATATTAGCACAGGACACATACTGATATAGTTGCATGAAGCATATCTTAGCATTGTGTGTTAGTCTGCTCTCACACTGCTAATAAAGACATAACTAAGACTGAGAAATTTATAAAGAAAAGAGGTTAGATTGATTCATAGCTCCACATGGCTGGGGAAGCCTTACAATAATGCCAGAATGCGAATGAGTAGCAAAGTCACACCTTACATGGTGGCAGAAAAGAAAGCTTGTTTAGGGGAACTCCCATTTATAAAACCATCAGATCTTGTGAGACTTATTCACTGCCACAAGAATAGTATGGGAGGAAACTTCTCCCATGATTCAATTGTCTCCCACCAGGTCCCTCCCATGATACATGGGCATTATGGGAGCTACAATTCAAGATGTGATTTGGGTGGGGACACAGTCAAACCATATCATTCTGCCCCTGGTTTCCCCAAAATATCATGTTCTCACATTTCAAAACCAATTATGTCTTTCCACCAGTCCTCCAAAGTCATAACCCATTTCATCATGAACTCAAAAGCTCACAGTCCAAAGTCTCTTCTGAGATAGGGCAAGTCCCTTCTGTCTATGAGCATGTAAAGTGAAAAGCAAGTTAATTACTTCCTAGATATAAGGGGGTAAGGCATTGAGTCAATACCAAGATAAATTGGCCAAAACGAAGGGGCTAAAAGCTCCACACAAGTCTGAAATCCAGTGGGGTAGTCAAATATTAAAGCCCCAAAATGATCTCCTTTTATACCATGTCTCACATCCAGGGCACACTGATGCAAGAGGTAGGCTGCCATGGCCTTGGGTAGCTCTGCCTCTGTGGCTTTGCAGGCCACAGCTCCCCTCCTGGCTGCTTTCACTGGCATTGAGTGTCGTTGGCTTTTCCAGGCACACAGTGCAAGCTGTCAGTGGATCTACCATTCTCGTGTCTGGAGGACAGTGGTTCTCTTCTCACAGCTCCACTAGGCAGTGCCCTAGTGGGGACTCTGTGTGGAAGCTCCAACCCCACATTTCTCTTCTGTACTACCCTAGGAGAGGTTCTCCATTAGGGCCCCACCCCTGCGGCAAACTTCTGCCTAGACATCCAGGTGTTTCCATACATCCTCTGAAATCTAGGTGGGGGTTCCCTAACCTCAGTTCTTGACTTCTGTGTACCTGCAGGCTCAATATCATATGGAAGCTGCCAAAGCTTGGGGCTTACACCATTTGAAGGCACGGCCTGAGCTGTATCTCAGCCCCTTTTAGCTATGGCTGAAGCAGCTGTGATGTAGGGAGCAAGTCCTTAGGCTACACAGACCAGGGAGACCCTGGAACGTGTCCACGAAACCATTTTTTTTTTTTCTCCTAGGCCTCTTAGTCTGTGAAGAGAGGGGCTGGTATGAAGTTCTCTGACATGCCCTGGAGACATTTTCCCCATTGTCTTGGTGATTAACATTAGGTTCCTTGCTACTTACGCAGATTTCTGCAGCCTGGTTGAATTTCTCCTCAGAAAATGGTTTTTTCTTTTATATCACATCATCAGCCTGTAAATTTTTCTAACTTTCATACTCTACTTCCCTTGTAAACATAAGTTACAATTCCAAACCATATATTTGTGAATATATATAACTGAATACTTTCAACAGCACCCAGGTCACATTTTGAATGCTTTGCTGCTTAGAAATTTCTTTTGCCAAATGCCCCTAATCATATCTCTTAAGTTCTAATTTCCGCAAGTCTCTAGGGTGGGAACAAAATGCCAGAAGTCTTTTTGCTAAAGCATAACAAGAGTCACCTTTGCTCCAGTTTCCAACAAGTTCCTCATCTCCATCTGAGACCACTTTATCCTGGGTTTCATTGTCCATATCATTATCAGCATTTTGGCCTAAGCCATTCAGCACATCTCTTGGGAGTCCCAAAATTTCCCAGCTTCCTGTCTTCTGAGCCCTCCAAACTGTTCCAACCTCTGCCTGTTACCCAATTCCAAACCTGCATCCCCATTTTTGGGTATCTTTACAGCAGCACCCCACTCTACAGGAACCAACTTACTGTATTAAACTGTTATCATGCTGCTAATAAGGACATACCCAAGACTGGGTAATTTACATAGGAAAAAAATTTAATTGACTGACAGTTCCACATGGGTGGAAAGGCTTCACAATCATGGTGGACAGCAAATGAGGAGCAACAACACATCTTACATGGCAGTCTGCAAGAAAGCTTGTGCAGGGATACTTCCATTTATAAAACCAACAGATTTCATGAGACTTATTCACTACCATGAGAACAGTATGGGGGAAATCGCCCCCGTGATTCAATTATCTCCCACAGTCTCTCCCACGACATTTGGGGATTACGGGAGCTACAATTCAAAATGATACTTGGTTGGGGACACAGACAAACCACGTCAGAGAGGCCAATGAAGACTCTGAAAACACTAAACAAAAAAAGTAGATTATTCATGCCCCTCCTCTCTCCCTGTATAATCTACACACATTTTCTCATGAAAAATTGCTACCTGGGAACCTGACCAGTGAGGAGCAAAGGGAGAAGATCCTTTAAAGCTAAAAAAATATCATTGAGAAGTTTGAATTTTGTATTTATGTTTTCTCAACTCCTGTTTGCAAGAATTGCAAGGAATCAGAAAATATGATGCTATTATCATATGCCCGCTGCGTAATATTTGCAATCCATTTCTTATAAATGACGCCCCACTAGAGAAGGTTAATAAGAAATTAAAGGCAGTATTTTCTTCAGGTTAAATTAACTATATATTCTACATATATTTAGCTAGTAGCCCATTGTATTATGTTTAAAACTCTCATAATAAAATAAAACAAATCAAACAAACACAACTTATTTTAAGAGTGCCTTTGTCTTATTAAATGATTTGTCGATTATACAGTGTTTATTAACTTAGTTATGTTTCAAATGAATTGAAAAAACAACTATTGTTTGGACAGTATGAATGCTATTAGTTTATCCTATATATATAACAGTCGGGTACATCTTTTGTCCCACTTTCTGAAACTTAAAATAAGAAAACATTTGAGGTAAAAAAAAAACTCTAACTTTCCATAATAATCAAATTAAATAATCCATTTAAAATGTGCTTGTAAATTGAAATTTATTTGTACCTTGACACCAGAACTATCTTCTTTGGCTCATACCACAGATCACCACCAGATGGTGGTAGAAGACTGACTGATACTTTCAATATTATCAACGGGCAAGGCATAAGTGCTTGGCAGTTTTAAGTTTTTGCTTTTTTCAGTCTTCTTTTCCACATACAAATAATTTCTTAATTCTTTACTATTACAGCTTTATTCTATGTATAGGACTGAGGCTATTGGGACCTGAGGGTTGCTAGGATTATCCCCATCTAAATTTAAGACAATGGAACTCTCAGGAAGGAGATCAAAAGGTTAGGGAAACATTTGTTAAATTTCTTATGTTCAAATAATTTTAGAAAATATATAATATATTTTCTATATATAAATACTATATTTACATATTCTGTAGATTCTTTATACTATGTATATATATAATGTACATGTATTATATTGTACCATGTATAATACAATTGTTCATAAAAGAATGAAAACATCTACTGTATAAAACCTACTACTTCAGCGTGTACATGATAAGAAGTTTGGAATTCTTTTAATGTTCTATTATTGCTTCAATATCTAGCACCACAAAAATACTAGAGTCTTACTTTCAAAGAATATAATTGATCTTGTGGTACTTTCGTATTGCACACAACACGTAAGTGTGGCTTTGTATATACACAGGGAAGACACACGACGGAAAAGAAAGTAAGAGTCAGGCTAATCTTTCATAGTAGAACATTGCCCACACTAAAAATGAATTTCATATTTTTTAACTCTTTCAATCTCTTTGAATTATTTCTCAATTTGACGCATGACCTAAAATTCTTAATCCATGAACTCCACATTAATTTTAATTGTTTCATAGATATGTTCATACAGAATTTTAAATATTTGTAATTCTTATGTAATGTGAAATCTAATCTTCATGAGAGGTATTTTTTTTATTTTGCAGTAAAATTCCTTAAAATTTGTTTTATATTATTTTCAAGAATAAAATAAAATGTATAACAAATATTTTTTGTTATATTTAGGATTCCTAATACATTCCTAAGGATTATTTTTTGTTCCTTTGCTCTTCTATTAACACTTAACAAGAAATGGGCATCTTTACATTTTTATCACAGTTTTAGATGTTTTGGTCGGGATGTTTCCATAAACAAGCATATTCACAACTATTCACTTCAGCCAGAGGTCACCGCTAAAATAAAAGTTGTGGCATGACGTTGATTAAAAAATAGGATATATTTTGGGAGAGTTTAGCAGTATATTTTAATAAATGAAAATAATTTATGTATTTAAATATGACCTCCAGATAAATATTCATTTGAATTTTAAATAGAAGTGTGTCTCAATTTATTTTATCTCAAATTAACAATTGGAAAAACATGCTTTATCATTAATAGACATTGTTCCTACAATTTCTGAGAGAACCTTCAAAGAAAGCAATAGATACCTAAAATATAATATTAACATTTTAAATGTTTTGTTTTGGTAGCCTAACTTGAGGACTTTGAAGAAATATTGCACACAATGATCTAAGGTAAAAATGAGATGGGTTTTGAATTGAGTTCTTTATTGCTTAAATGTGGAAACAAGTAACTAAATTTGACAATATCAATCATATATATATTCTTATTTATTTCCTTTTATTCCTATTTTTGGCAATTCTTCTGTCACCTACCTTCAAGATACTTTCAAGACAGCACATGTTTATTTCAGTTCTGCAGTAATGCCCTGTGGACCATTTCAAACTTGAATGAGCAGCCTAAAAGTGCAAACTACTGGGCCACTTAAGTTCATTTTTAAATACTGGATTTAAAACAGTTAGCTTTTAAATAAATACAATGTTTCATTAAAAAAAAATGTAATAGATAGTTATTCCTCTTTTTCTCTAAAATATATATAAGAAAAAGCTAAGTCTGTATATCTGTTGGGCAGCAAGTCAGCTTAGAGTTGAGTGGTTGGCGACTGTTTAGACCTGAGTGGTGGTAATGTCAGTCCTCCAAAGTTTATATCCTTACCTTTTGGATTCCTAAAAAAAATTTGTTCTTTTTTTTTTTTTTTTTTTTTTTTTGAGGTGAGTCTCGCTCTGTCGCCCCGGACTGGAGTGCAGTGGCCGATCTTCAAGCTCACTGCAAACTCCCCGCCTCTCCGGGTTTAACGCCATTCTCTCTGCCTCAGCCTCACCGAGTAGCCTGGGACTACAGGCGCCCGCCACGTCGCCGCTAGTTTTTTTGTATTTTTAGTAAGAGACGGGGTTTCACCGGGTAGCCAGATGGATCGATCTCCTGACCTCGTGATCCGCCCGCTCGGTCCTCCCAAAGTGCGGGATTACAGGCTTGGGCACCGCGCCGGGCCTAAAAGAAATTGTTCTTAAACGTCAGTTATCATTTATTAACACATTACTGCTGTTGTCTTTAATAGAATTGGTGAATTCTTTTTTTATGTATTGTGTCTCTCTCCAAAGATGAAAAATTAAAAGTTGTCCAAGAAATGCGGCAAGAATAGAGATAAAGTGTATAAACTGGTATGAGTGAACATTCTTTTCTTTGCATTTAGTTTAATTAACTCTTAAGCTCCTGTAGGAACAGAAATTTTGTTTATCCCCATTCGAAACCTGGTCCAAAATATCATGCCTTAAAATTTAACCTGTTCCGGCCGGGCGCGGTGGCCAAGCCCTGTAGTCCCAGCACTTTGGGAGGGCCGAGACGGGTGGATCACGAGGTCAGGAGATCGAGACCTCCTGGCTAACACGGCGAAACCCCGTCTCTTACTAAAAATACAAAATTAGCCGGGCGAGATGGCAAGGCGCCTGTAGTCCCAGCTTACTCCGGGAGCTGGAGGCAGGAGAATGGCGTAAACCCGGGAGGCGGAGGCTTGCCAGTGAGCCGGAGATCGCAGCCACTGCACTCCAGCCTGGTGGACGAGCGAGACTCCGTCTCAAAAAAAAAAAAAAAAAAAAAAGTTTACCTGTTCCTAAGAAAAGTTTATGGCTACATTTTCATCACGCAAAAATACAATGTTAACAAGATAGTTCCTAAATTGTTGCTGGATAACTCATGCATTACCCAGAATACTTTGGTATGTCCTATAGGAATTCTTTTGGATTCCTCCATAGACAGCTCTCTTTTTTCTATGTTATTTCAGGGTACATACATTCTTTAAGCAGTAGCTTTTTTGGAATAGATTGTGATCAGCTTTCTATAGTTAACAACTATAATGGAAGATTTCAGATAAATATCAGGGAGATGAGCTGCCTTGTTAAAAAAAAAAAAAATGATGCTTTCTCATTGCGTTCAAGATATTCCAAGCAATTTTGAATAAAAAACAGGATTCTTTATCTCAGTTTATCACTTCAGATTTTCAGAAACTACCTCTCTTAAGCATTCTGAGCTTTAGCCACAGAAAATTACTAAATAATCCTGTCATGTCATATACATATATTACCTCCAATAATATTTTTTCTCTCTTTCTTGAATTCAGGAACACTTCTGAATTTCCATCAATTTTTCAAAATCTTGTTCAATGGTTATATATTCTCAAAAGTTGTTGGTCCCTACCTTTCAAAGATTAGTTATTTTCATATTATTTTCTTCCTAATTCTAATTAGAAAACTTTTTGTAATATAATTACTTATTAAAATATCAATTACACATTTAATTCATAATTTCATAACACTGAATACAATATATGGCACATAGTAGGGTTTAATAAATTTGAGCCTTATTAAAATAATACAAAGATAAAATTTAAATATCAAAGTAGATGTGAAAAAGAGAAAAGTTTAAGTATATATGTTAAATCCAAATTCTCAAATTTTCTGCTCCTGTTGGAGGTACAGACTCTGGAGCCTAACTGCCTCGGTATAAATATTGATCACTTTGTAGCTGTATTCTCCAAGTCAGGTTTCTTAACACTTATGTCTTTTTCTATCATTGTTGAAATGAGGATGGCAATAGTTTTTATTTTAGGATTGTAATCAGGGTTAAAGAAATCAATATATACAAGGGCTTAGAACAATGCCTAGCAATAATGCATACTCCGTAAGTATTTATTATAATTAATAATATTGAAAAGTCAACATTTTGAAGCACTAAACATTTTTTTCTGACCACTTAAAATATTAATGCAGACATTTAAAAATATGGTTTCATGAATGTTCTGGTACACAAAACAGAATATTTAAAAGAAAATAAGTATCATGAAATAATAAAATAAAATGAACAAGCTATTATGCAGGCAACAACTTGGTTGAATTTTAAAGAAATTGTGCTGAATGATAAAAACCAGTCTTAATAGATTGAATACAGTATTATTCCATTCGTTATAATATTATAGTAATGGAGAACAGATCGATGGATACTAGGCTTAATGAACTGGGTGCGATGGGGAATGGTTATAAAAAGGCAGCATATGGATTCTCCTGGTGATAGAACAGTTCAGTATCTTGAATGTAGTGTTGGCTACACATGCATGGACCTAAATTTGATAGAAATGCGCAGAAATAAATGTACACACACACTCCCTCTCTCTCTGTCTCTCTCTCTCTCTCTCTCTCTCTCTCTCTCTCTCACACACACACACACACACACTAAACATAATGAGAACAACTTAGAGAAGCAAATTTGAAAATGATACAAATGTAATCAGAGATGTCCTTACAATGACTATGCATATATCAACTACATGAATGAAAAGAATGCTAACTTCAGCAAAAACTTGGAAAGATTCTGTGGGAAATACACTTAAATTTAACAAATCTCACAAAGAGAAACAGCTGTCTGATTTGATTCAGGAATTACTTTCACTGCCAAATTGTACCAGGAAACCTGACTCTGTCTATACCTTTCTACTTGAAAACAAGTGTTCAGCATTTCATGCCAATGTATTTCTTATTCCCTTGTTTTAGAAATGTCATGTCATGTCTTTCTGTGGATAAAGAGAAGACATAAAAATAAGTATAAGTAAGGCTTAGGAAATTTTAAAAAGTTTGGCTGCTTGAATCAATACCAGCATCCTGGTTGTAATATTATACTAAGTTTTGCAAGATGTTATCTTTAACAAAACTGGGTAAAGCATGTGTGAGTTCACTCTATATATTAATTTTACATGTGCATGTGAATCTATAATGATCACAAAATGTAACATTTAATTAAAATTTATTAAGGATCAGGCTCATGATTGGTTCCGAAATGTTTCAGTAATAGTTAAGCATCTATTTCTATTTAGGGATTAAATTAGGTAGTTACACGTACTATAAAAGAGTAGGATCAAATGTTGATCTTATTACCATCTCCTTTTGCTTTTGTTGCACTTGATGAACGATAAAGAACAGAAAAAGTAAACTTAATGGTATTTATATATTTCATACAAGCTGTTATTAATTAAGCAACCCATATTTATAATATTAATTAATTCAAATCTGAAATGATAGTCTTTTCTTAATGGTTATCTAGCTGATTAATCCTTTTTACATGTACTTTCATATAAGAAATCCTCATCTTTGAAGATTAAACCCTCATCTTTGAAGATTAAATATTTTCCCCACCTTTAACATTTGAGGTAAGGAATATCTAACAAAACCTAATGCCAGGCAATTTCTGGGTAGTACTGACCAGGCAATTATTAACAACTTAGAAAAAACAAAAGATTTATCTGGAAAAGGAGTGATTTATTACTAACATTGCTTGAAACTACCAAGCCATAGTGAAAATACAAAGCAGTTCAGCTTTTAGATGATTTGATTGCTGTTTCTAAACTCTGGATGGATAATGGAATAAAGACCCTCCCCCAACACCCCACATTCACTGTCTACCCTTTCTCACCCCTTATTAGGCCTTGGTCTTTAACAATGTTTCTCACTTCCTTACCTGCCCTTAGCATGGTATACGAATCCTAGACTAAAACAGAAATCATATATATCCTAGAGTCAGCCCAATTATGTTGTAGAATTCAGAAAAGGCATAAAAAATCTAGCAACTTCCTGAGAGATGTCAGAAGAGGCGACTGAAGGAGATGGCCATGGAAAGAGAAGAGAATAATATAAAGAGTTAAATAAAAAGAAGTTAAAAGTTATCTGATAAGGTAATAAGATCACAGGCCATTTTATCTGCACCTTTCAGAGGGTTGCTAGCCTTAGATTTTTGAGTAGTACATATATTTTGCATACTGGACTTGGGGAGGTTAAATGACACACCTGAATTTGTATTGGAATTCATACTGAATGAATTGCAGACCAAAAACTTAGACTCAAGTCACTTGTTGACTCATCGACGCACAGCATATTTAGTGCATAGAACTTACACCTTGTAAATAAATACTGTCTTTAAGTTTCATATAGTTTACACATGATAAAACAGAATCAGAAAAATCAGGGAAAAAACCACTTTATGAATTAATGTATTTTACTGTTGTTTTGGTTACTTTTATAAGCACGTACTGTCAATAACTGGAGAAAGGGAAGCCCACCTACCTTTTTTGTTCCTAATCTTATTGTACAGCACACCAAGTCAAGGCCCATTACCTTCCCTGGTGTGCAGTGGATTATCTTCTAAGCAAGCTCACACTTGGATATTTTACCCTTTGACCTCCTGCATCTCACTGATCTGGGTACCATATGAGAGACTTTCCTATAAAAAAGGTTTAAGGATTTTAAGATCCATAGTGACATAAATTAAATGAGAGCTGTTTCTGTGGAACAGTAAAACAAAAGCCATTTAACTCTTACATTTACTGACCTTTTGCTCCTGCATTTGCAAAGAAAGTACTACTCAATCAGGTTCCCGGCTTCCATGAAACCATTGAAATAGGACCACTAAAGCTTTTAGTATTTTATTAGAACATTTTGCTACCTATTGTTTGTATCCATCTCTCAAGGGGTGAGAATTTATTTATGAGTGATTTTTAGAAGTGTTTATATAAAATTTTTTTTCTAGCTTTAGTTTTCTTCAAAGTGGTTTTATTTTCCCTTGGGCTTGATGATAGTACATTAAGTTCTACTTGCAAGAGGAAAGGTGTTTGTATACTTAGATGGAGACAATATTTCTGAGGTTAAATAAAATTCCAAGAAGAAGCTGACTTACCTTTATTGATATAACATATTAAAGCATTTATTTTCAAGCATTAAACTTGAAACAAGGTCACAGGATTCCAGGTAAGGTCACTTGAGGTTGATTTGTTTTAGAATAATACGTGGTAAAGAAATGCATCTTGAGATAGCCTGCCCCATGATCAAATTTTAGTCATTAAAACAAATGTTTTCAGAGTCTTCTCTTGATATTTTTATAAGAATGTGGGCAGAACTGACAAATAGAATAAAACCTTAATGTAAAATTGTATAAATAATTTTTAAAGAAAAGTATGTATACCAATGTGTTAAAAACATTTTAAATATTAGATTGCAAACACCATGAAAGCAAATTAAACTTTTGTAAGGTCATTTGGTGTTATTGTCTACCATGATTGAATGGCCATACCCCTAGTTCAGATAACCAACTTAAAAAATTTCATGAACGGTATAGGTTTCTGCAAGACGATGCCAGATTTTTTAAATCATTTTTTTCTAGATCCATTATTTCTCTCTCAAAGTGACATATATTACCTAGTGCATAACTAAATGCGAATCTTCAGTACAACAATACAAACTAGAGCAGGTATATAGCTCCAAGTCACAAAATAAATTATTAATGTAGTCAAATTCAGAAAGGCTCATTTGATTTATAGATAGATCTTAGAGAAATAATTGCATGTGCTTTTGTTTTATTTTCTCCCAAATTGGACACTCTACTATTCTGTAAACATTTAATAAACATTTAATATAATACAATATTGAAGATGGCAATTTTAAGAAAAAAAAACCTGGTAAACTTTTCTAATTTTTCTCATTGCTTGTGTTATGCTATTTTTCAGTAAATATATTGAAATCACATGATTATTGCTGACACTATTCAATTAAGTTGGCATATGTAACACAAACACAATTGTTTCCTATGTTGATCTTCATTTATTCTTTCATTTACTCTTCCATTAATTCATTCAGCACCTATATCTTGGGTAATTTCTGTGATTCATGACTAGTGCCAAACACTGTTGAAACACACAAAAAAGTATAGTCTGTCAGGGTCTATTTTCTTCATGGAGCTTGTCTTTGTTTCATGTTGCTGTAATGGAATACCTGAGATTGGGTAATGTGCAAAGAAATTAGGTTTATTTGGCTTATGATTCTGGTGGCTGACAAGTCCAAGATTGGGCACCTGCATCTGGTGAGGGCCTCATGTTGCTTGCACTCATGGTGGAAAGCAGAAGAACAATGGGTGAGTGCAAAGAAATCACATGGTGAGAAAGAAAGCAAAGAAAGAGAAGACCAAGGAAGCCTTTTTTAACAACCTACACTGGAGGAAACCAATCCGTTGGTTCCAATCCTCTTGGAACCTTCTTTAGAACCAATCCTCTTGTTTTCTGTGAAACCAATAACTCACTCACCCTCTCTGGAAGGCATAAGTCTATTCAAGAGGGATCTGATTCATGATCCAAACACCTCCCATGGGGCCCTGCCTCCCAACACTACCACACTGGTAATCAAATTTTAATATGAATTTTTGTGAGGCCAAACAATATTCAAGCCATAGCCAAGCTCATGGCTAAAAGTGTTAGCAAAGCAAATAAGCAAGTGCTTTGCTGCATATGAAAAATTCAATGGTACTTTAAAACAAATAGGCAAAATGACCATAGAGGATCAAAAAAAGCTGACAAAAGGATTTGGCAGCTAAGTTGGCACCTGTATGAGAAACAGGATTTTAGATGGTCAAAAGTGAGAAGGGTGTTTCTGGTAGAAACAAACAAACAAACAAAAACAAAAAGGCAAGAGGGAGGAAGCAGAGGAGGGTAACTGATAAGTATGGCTTAAAAGTTTTTACAAAAAGAGTGGTAAAAGCAATGACCAGGGGCCAGATCATAATTGGCTCATTCGAAAGGAGTAATCGAATATGCAGGAATTGAAGAGAACATGTCCAAATAACAGATTAAAATGTAGAATTATTCTGTTCAGATAACAGATAAAAACGTAGAATTATTTGTGTTTATACTACACACATAGTATTTTGGATATCATATTGAAATTTAGAGAACACATATCTGTCCATCATTCTTTGTCAGAAAAAATAATTCTTTCAGGACCCTGGATCTAGGTTGATTTTGAAAGTAAAAGTTACATTTAAAGATGCAGAGTGAAAGATAGAAACAATAGATGAAAATTCAGAAAAGAGCTGGGCATGCTAATATCAAGATCAGTAACTTTATTTCATATTTTTAATATTATTATTTTCTTCTGCCAACAAAAAGACAATTAGAAAAGTGGCCTGTTCTATCTCCTGATTTCTGTTTTCTCTGTGAACTCTACATTTCCATTTTCATAGGCACAGAGTGAAATATGTATCTCTATCTATATATGGCTATATATGTATAAATAGATATGGATGTGTGCAGAATTCTATAGCAATATATGATTCAGAAAGGACTGATAAGAAACAAAATATTAGAGAGGTATTTAAATTGTTTTGAGGAATAAAATATTGTAATTTTAAAAATATCGATTTAGAAACTAAGTTTATTTTCTGAAATTTATTTACAATGATAAATCCAGCATTAATGACTGTTCAGTGTATACTATCAGAAGGCTGTCTTTATAAAGGTTTTAGAGTTTCTGTGTTTTATGACTTACAACTATTAATCAGGGTTATTTTCAGTTTTTTTTTTTGATGGGGTTTTTTACTCAAGGCTGCTTCTAACCTCTGTTTTCAAGACAACTGAAATTAGGCAATTAACAACATTAGTGTATTGATGGTCTTGTCTGTAGGAATGGTAATAGGCTTCAGAAGATTAATAGCATGGGTATAGTTTCATAATGGAACATCTGCAGAGTAACCATCAGGCATATTTTCATGGTGATTTTTATTGTGGCACCTGTAACAGAATTCATGATATTCAGCTAATAATGTAAACTCACCAAATATGTATGTGAAAACCTTATTCCCCCATGGATACGTGCTATAGAATGAGGGCATTAGTACTTGGGTTATGAATAATTCAAATATAACGTAATTGACCAATAACATTACAAATTCAATTCACCTGTATTGTGCCTTAAGCTGAATATTAAACAAAAACCAATAAACTTAACTAGCTAATTAATATTTTCCATCAATAACAAAATTTCATACACACATTTATTCATTATAAATACTAACTGAATCAATTTTTTAAAAAAGTTTTCTGATTATTTTAACAAAGGAAATACACTTGCAAAGTGAATTATATTTTTCTTTTTAAATTAGGAATATACATAATAGCCACACTAATTATAAACATATATGCAGCTCATACGATCCTTTCAAGCACAATAGGGTACAATAATGCACCTTAACAGGAAACATGAAGAAGCAAATCCTCCATTTCTGTCTATCCAAGTAATGTCTAATGAATCCATTGCGTATATTCATCTTAGTTGAAAGGTCTTCCTTTTACCTAAACCCATTTTTTTCTTCATTTCAGATCCATATGGGAAGCTTATTCAAAAGCAGCAGAGAAAAATGACTGTGTGAGTACAGTCTCCTGTATGAACACAAATTATTGTTTTTGGCTTTCATCTTGCCTTGGGTTCACATTTGTCCCCAGAGGAAATATGTACCATTTGCCAGTACCTTCTTAATGTTCTTGGTAGAGTAATAAAAGGTATCATTTAGAAGGACATGTTTAAGCTGAGTCGAGCTCAGCAATGGTAGGTCAAGAATCATGAAGTAATTGGGAATTTTGTGGGGATGATGAGAAGTTCAGTGTCATGGGGTGATTCCATGAATTGTAAAAAGACAGGATGGTGATAGGGCAAGATTTTACGATAAAGAGTTTATCTGAGTTTAGATTACAATCATTGCTGTTCTCCACATTAATGTGATTTGATAGTAACTTGGAGATAATGAAAATAATTAAGAGATAGATTATTACCCATTCTGGTGGCTATGTGAATAGCGGCTTAGTTGAGAAAGGATCACCAGAAAAACTTTAGGAGGCTACAATCACTACAAGATTGTAAATAGGAGATGATGAAGGACAATGAAGACCTAATAAATAGGGACTAAGACATAAATAAATAAGGACTGAGAAACTGGAAAACTCTAACTGAGGTAGATTAGATAGATTTGATAATAGTGCAAAATAGCAGGGAGTGAATGGAGAGTCTAAAATGGTGCCAAATTTTCCAGTTTCAGAGACAGGGAAGTGATTATTACAACAGAATTAAAAATTGAAGCAAATGCTTACCTGTGAGAAAAAAAGTTTGACTTTTGATTTCAGTTTGAAATCTCTATATATTTAAGTAAATAGGATCACTTGATCCTATATGGAAAGAAAATTTGGAAAGAAAATTTGAAGCTCAAGATAATAATCATAACAATGGGAACAGATTACATCATCTAGGGAGAAACAATGAAGGGAAAACAGAGGAGTGGAAAATCTCAGCTTAAAGAGGCATTTTTGTTTTCTGTTTCTACCATAAATGGCATTGGAAATTTGATAGTGATTGCATTTAATCTGTAAATTGCTTTAGAATATTTTAGCAATTAATTCTTCCAGTACACAAACATGGAATTTCTTTCCATTGACTTGTGTCTTCTTCAATTGCTTTCATCGATGTTTATTGTTTTTAGTGAAAAGATTGTCACTTCCTTTGCTAAATTTATTCCTAAGTACTTTATTTTTTGATGGCATTATAAATGAAATTGTTTTCTTGATTTCTTTTCACATAGATTTTATTTATGTGAAGAAATAATGATTTTTGTATGTTGTACCCCATAACTTTACTGAATCCATACTTCTAACAGCTTTTTAGTGAAGTATTTAGGGTTTTCTGCATATAGGATCCCTGACATCTGCAAACAGGTATAACTTTACTTCTTTCTTCTGACTTGGATCCTTTTATTTGTTTTCTTGTCTGATTGTTTTGTTAGTACTGGAAGAACTGTGTTAAATGCAAATGGTGAAAGTGGGCATTTTTACTTTGTACCAGCTCTTAGAGGATAATTTTTTTTTTTTTCCCATTGATTATGGTATTGACTATGGGCTTTTTATAAATGACTACTTTTGTGTTGAGAAAATATTGTTCTATACCTACCTAATTTGTTGAGAGTTTTTATCATGAAAATATGTTGACCTCTGTACAATGTGTTTTTTCCTGCATCTATTTAGAAGATCATGTATTTTATATATTATATTCCTTTAGTGGGATACATCACATTGAAGGCTTTGCCTGTAAAACATTAAACCTTGCATCCTAGAGAAAATAATGAATAGCCAAAACCATCTTGAGAAAGAAAAACAAAGTTGGAGACATCATATTCTTTATTTCAAATTATTAAAAGTAATAGTAATAAAAACAGGCACACAGACCATTAAAACAGAGTAGAGAACCCAAAAGTAAACCCAAGCAGTAATTTTTTACAGGGTCGCAAAGAAGGCACATTGGGGAAAGGATGATATATTTCAGGGTTAGAAAAACTGAATACTTAAATGCAAAATAATAAAACTGGACCCTTATACCATACATAAAAATCCTCTCAGAATGAATTAAAGACCTAAATGTAAGACTTGAAACCATAACCTTCTAGCAGACATAGGGGAAAAGCTCCCTGGTATTGGTATTGGCCATGATTGTATAGCTATCTCACCAAAAGCACAGGCAATAAAAGCAAAATAAATAAATAAATAAATAAATAAATAAATAAATAAATAAATAACTGGAACTATGTCAAACTAGAAAGCTTCTTCACAGCAAAGGAAATATTCAAAAAACTGAGAAGCCAACAGATTTGGAGAAAATGATATGTGAACCACATATCAAATAAGGATATAATATCTAAAATATATAAGAAACTCGTAAGTCAAAAGCAAAAACACAATTACAAAATTGGCAAATGTTCTAAATAAACATTTTCCAAACAAAGCATGAAACATATCCAACAGGAGTATTAAATAGTGCTCTAAATCAGTAATCATCAGGGAAATATACATCAAAACCACAATGAGACATCAATTCACATATATTAGAATGGCTGTGATCAAAAAGACATGAGATAAGTATTAGCAAGGGTGTAAGAAAATAGACAAAATTTGTCCTTTGCTCACTGTTGGTGGCAATGTAGACTGTTGCAGCCACTGTGGAAAACAATATAAAGATTCCTTAATCAAT
The DNA here is from genome assembly GCF_001698545.2 of Rhinopithecus bieti. Lineage (NCBI taxonomy): Eukaryota > Metazoa > Chordata > Mammalia > Primates > Cercopithecidae > Rhinopithecus > Rhinopithecus bieti. The sequence continues at coordinate 120,052 of NW_016812888.1, read as the reverse complement.
TAGAAGTAACACTGCCATATAATTCAGCAATCTCACTTATGGATATATACCCAATAAAATGAAATTATCACCTTGTAAACATATCTGCACCCTTATATTCATTGCAGTATTATTCATAATATCTCAGCTATGGGGAAAAATCTGTATCTACCAGCAGAGGAATGGATAAAAAAAAAAATGTGATATACATATACAATGAAATACTTTCAGCCTTTTAAAAGGAGATCCTGTCATTTTTGACAACAAAGATGAACCTAAAGAACATTATGCTAAGTGAAATAATCTAGGCACAGAAAGATAAATATTGCATGATCTCATCTATATGTGGAATTAAAAAAATAAACAAAACAAACCCAAAATAAACAAACAAAGCAAAACTTGAATACATAGGAACACAGTACAACAGTGGTTACTAGGGTCTATGGGTGGTGGGGAAGAAATGAAGAGACGGAGGTTAAAGGCCACAGAGTTACAGTTATGTGGAATCAGTAAATCTAGAGTTTTAGTGTACAGCATGAAGTCTGTCATCAATAATACTTCAATGTGGCAGGGCGCAGTAGCTTATGCCTTTAATCCCAGAACTTTGGGAGGCCAAGGTGGGTGGACCACTTGAGGCCAAGAGTTCAAGACCAGCCTGGCCAACATAGAGAAACTTCATCTCTATTAAAAATACAAAATTGAAGAGGTACTTTACATCCCTTGTAAGTT
>NW_016812888.1:110484-116743 GCF_001698545.2 Rhinopithecus bieti | reverse complement strand
TTATGCACATGTACCCTAGAACTTAAAGTATAATAAAAAATATAAAAATAAAAAAATAAAAATACAAAATTTGCTGCGCGTAATCGCCTGTAATCCCAGCTACTCAGCTAGCTGAAGCATGAGAATCGCTTTAACCCGGGAAGTGAAAGTTGCAGTGAGCAGAGATCACGCCACCACACTCCAGCCGGAAGAGACAGATCCTGTCTCAAAAAACAAACAAAAAAATGTTGAGTTCATGTCTTTTTTAGGGACATGGATGCAGCTGGAAACCATCATTCTCAGCAAACTATCGCAAGAACAGAAAACCAAACACCGCATGTTCTCACTCATAGGTGGGAATTGAACAATGAGATCACTTGGACACAAGAAGGGGAACATCACACACCAGGGCCTTTCGTGGGGTGGGGGGAGAGGGAGGGATAGCATTAGGAGATATACCTAATGTAAATGACGAGTTAATGGGTGCAGCACATCAACATGGCACATGTATACATATGTAACCCACCTGCACATTGTGCACATGTACCCTAGAACATAAAGTATAAAACAAAATATGAACTAGTAGAATAAACAAGGAAAATCACACACATACACGAAAAGAAATAAATAAGCATTATGATCATTATCCAAAACAAATAAACAAACAAACAAAAACATTACATTGTATACTGGCAATTTGCAAAGAGAGTAGGTGTTAGGTACTTTTATCACAAAAATGGTAACTCTATGAAATAACCGATATGTTAATTTGCCTGACTATAGTACATGCACATCAAAAAATCATGTGTATACCTTAAATATATACATAATTTTTTGATCTAATGTGTTTATTAACACATTGAATAAAAATGCACAATAGTCAAAAAGTGGAAACAACTCAAATGTATACTAACTGATGAACAGATAAATAAAATGTGATATATTTAATTTTATATGAAGTTAGGCAGAGGTAGAATATCAGCATTGGAGATCATGGTAAAATGCCAGAGATATTGGAGAAGCAAAGGAGACAAAAGCTGCATTGAGGCAACAAAAGGTACATAAAACGATATTCAGAAATAGAGTCAGTCAGCACTGCTAGAAGGCATGAAGTCCTTTAGGATAATTAATAAAAGATAATGCTAGCCTTTGGCTATAATAATTAGCAGGCAATTAGTTATTTTAAAAAGAAAATTTTCAATAAGTGGTGATGGTAGTCATTTAGTATTTATCTAACTCACCAACTTTTAACTACTTTTGCATCAAAAAATAGAAAATTAATTTTCAAAGAGCTATTTTTTTATTTCAAAGCAGACAATGCAAATCTACCCACTCAAATAAAGTATCTGATGTAGTTTAGATAGACAGTGGAATAATTATTACCCTGTAAAAGATTTTGTTTAAATTTACCTATTGACTGTCTAGGACAATAAAAATTAGTTAAATAATAATTAAACCTTTTGTGTATTATTGCTGATCTGATATTCATAAAGCAGGAATGACAGAAAATATAATTAGGTCATTCCCCATATCCTTATAATATGACAAAACCAAGTGATTTGTATGTGCATTACATTGCCTTTGAACCTTGCAAAATTATTTAGCACCTTTATCAAATTGGCACATGAATATACTATCCCAAAAGAAGCTGCACTTTAAAACAAAAACACAGAATCCTAAGGAATAAAAGGAATCTGCAAAATCACCTCCTCCAAATTCATAAATATCAGGCTCCCAAAGTTTAACTTACTTAAGGTAATATATTTAATCATGAGATGGCTAAACCTAGAACCCACATGACCATCTTTCATCTGCTTTTATTCCTTTCAAAAGGAAGATGCAAAGCTTGGGGTACTGATCAAATATTTAATTTTGTTACAGGTAGTTAGATAGGCATGAGCAGGGCAGGAGAGGGCTCTCCTCACAACCACTAGAAATGCTGGGGGATGATTAGGCAGTTATCTCATTGCCTCTTTAAACATGATAATTCAGTAGCCAGGGAGAGAAAGTCTCCTGATGGTCCACACTTGTTAACATTAAAAATGTTAACCGAATGCATACCCCAGGGAGAAACAGCTTCCTGGGCATGCACAGGAAGAGACAAAAATGGCGAAGCATGACCTTTTGGGTATACTCCACCAGAAAAAGGAAGAAATCCTCAGGTGAGTATGTGTATAACTCCCTAAACATATTGCACGTGTTCACTTCCCAAGGATAAGGAGGGTTCTGCGCATACGGGCAGCCCACTCTAAGAGAAGAATCATAAGAAAGAGAAAAGCTTATAAAAGTCCTAGGATAATGGTTAAATGGGGCACTTGACTTTCTTTAACCTTCACATGCCCAATTGGGTCTCTTCCAAGTGCACCTTCATTTCTTTCCTTTTCTAAGGCCTTTTTAAATAAATTTCTATTCCTGCTCTGAAACTTGCCTCGGCCTCTTTTCCTGCTTTATGCCCCTCAGTCGAATTCTTTCTTCTGATGAGGTAAGGACTGAAGTTACAATGGACCTGTATGGATATGCCACCGGTAACTTGGTGTAATTTGGATCTCTTCCACCAATAACAATTTAACATGAATCATTTTATTCCACTCATTTGCACAAATGTGTATTATTTGTCTTACAAATGCTTTAAAGGTTTATATTAACTTTCTAAAATTACTTCCATTTTAAAAAATGCTTTAATCTCAAGATGTTATTTTAAAACAAATTTAGATTACAGGACTGATCAGCAATTAAAGATTATCATTGGATACAATTTACTTAAACTAGTATTATAGTCATAGGATTAGCTCTATTATGCTAAGCCTTCAGATGTATGGGGCTGGAGAATTCATTAAAAAAGGTTAAGGTACAAATAACAAAGCAAAATCTCCCTAGAGTACAGTGCTTGAGTCACATGCTTCCAAGAATAGCAAGAAGACTCTACAATTTGCCCACCATCTCTACCAACCCTTTTTCAATTATAAATTTGTGTTCCCATAGCATTTATGATGTCTTGAGGGGAAAACTAATACAGCTCAAGTCCATCTTAAGACATATTATAGTGAAGTAAAAGTGGCTATTGAATTAACAGACTAATAAATCATTTTCAAAACCAAGAATTTTCTCATGTTATTTCTGTTCCAGTATAACCATAGATTGTCTCCGTTGTTGTAATGAATCATTGATGCTAGAATTTCTACTTAGTAGTATCATATTTGCTAGATGAGATCTGAGTTCAGTTGGCCATTAAGAAAGCAGGAATTAGGTTTTGCCAACCCTATCGTACTAAGAATCACCATTGTAGATGCAGGTCAATGCAGCTTAGGAATGTGAGAGTTTGGCTGGTACTTGTAGACTTCAAGCCTCTTAAACAGTGAGAGCGTAGGTTCTATATTTGAGGCCCAATCCTTCAAAAGTTACCAGTAAACTTTGTGAGCACTCTTCAGAACCATACTTGGCTTTGAGACTCCCATGTTCCTGTAGACAAGATCCTAACATGATTTTGTAATCATTTCCTTCAGTTTATATACAGACACTCACCAGTGAAAGCTGGTGAAGTCTTGGACCAGAACTGGTCCTGTATCTACCAGTGCACAAAATCCTAAAGGTGATTTTGTATTCCTCCCAAAAGACCACACAAGACAGCCAAGGAATGTATGATGTTTTTAAACTTCTTGAATCATAGAATGACTTGTCACATACATTTATCCCAGAGGTACACCTATGTAAATATAGAATAAGAAATTTTTCTCAGGAAAGGCAGCTTCTGCTTCACAGTGATTTTCCAACTCTAAACATAAAGAAATAAAATGTAAGAAAATAATTTTCGACAGACATTGCTTCCAGAGTCTTCTCACCCCAGTTCTGGAGAGATGTGCAAACCCACATGCAAAAAGAAAAAGAGTAGTAGACATCGAACATCAGGAAGGTTTGTGAATAGATCCTACTCAGTATCGGTGCTAGTATAAGCTTTCTTATTATGGGACTGAATCTTGGTGTATCTATTGTCTACCTTGCTGAGTAATTTCCTCTAATTCACAGCTTTGTTTTTTGATCTATGTCTTCTTTTTCCTCTAATTTGCTTAAACTAAAGTATTAGTAAAGAAATTGACTTTTTTTCTCCAAATCCCCATCCCAATCTAGGAATATTTTTAAAAATACTTGAAAACATTCTAAAATGCATGAATTGAGTTGAACACTTGCACAGTTATGGTATTAGAATCATTCAAATCTTATAATAAATTGCTTCCTTAGTCCTGCTTATTTGGAATTATATGTATAGAATTCTGCAAATGAAGGGGAAATAGTTACTGTAAATGTTTTATTAAACCCAATTTGTTATGGATACAATTTCCTTTCTTCTCCATGCCTTTATTCTCATCTCTCTTATTTTTCCTTATTTCTTCTTTTCCTACCTTCCTTTCCTTTTCATTTTGGTATTGGTTTCATTTTTACCATCTGAGAATTTTGGCATACAATTATATTTTGTACTCAGAAGAAGAATGCAGCGGTAGAGTACTATTGTTATTATGCTGTGTTTGGGGGTTTGGAATGGTTGCAGGATATTAGCTTGTCCAGGAGCGACTTTTCCCCTAGAGTTGAATTTGCATCAAAGATAGATGTTAGACAAAGTCTGATGTACAAGCAGTTTATTCTGGCAGTCCTCTTACAAGCCGGATAGCAGGAACAAGCTGGCATGGGCTAGATACAGTCAGAGAGTCAGATGATTACCTGACCAGGAGGGTCTCCATCTAGAGACCATTCTGAGTTTGAGAAGTTATTCCTCCTTTTCTGTACTCTTGTTCAGCCTGGATCAGTTACCAGGTGTTCTTTCAAAAAGGGAGTTTTAAGTTATTCCTGTAAGGGTAAGCTTTGTTTTAAAGGTTCTAAGAGCTGCATCTTTGCTGAGGTGGTCTTGTCTCCTGGAAACCTCCAGACCAGGTGGCTTCATATTGCTGAGTGACAGGTAGTGTTGGCCCTGTGATATGCATGAGTGAACCTTATGGCTATCATCAATCTTATAGTCACATTACCTCTGTAGTAGTAGTATCAAGATCAACACAACTATTATCCTTTTCTTTACTATGATCATTTATATCTTTTTTTTTTTTTTTTTTTGAGGCGGAGTCTCGCTCTGTCGCCCGGACTGGAGTGCAGTGGCCGGATCTCAGCTCACTGCAAGCTCCGCCTCCCAGGTTTACGCCATTCTCCTGCCTCAGCCTCCGGAGTAGCTGGGACTACAGGCGCTCGCCATCTCGCCCGGCTAGTTTTGTATTTTAGTAGAGACGGGGTTTCACCGTGTTAGCCAGGATGGTCTCGATCTCCTGACCTTCTGATCCGCCCGTCTCGGACTCCCAAAGTGCTGGGATTACAGGCTTTTATATATTAACTCATGCAAAAGTTGCCTGACTTTTAAATGTTAGCATTATGTTTCCCTAGATGTGTAGTGAAAGTCTCTTTCCTAATTTATGAAAATGCTACTGTGGAATTAAAAGCGCAATGGTGTAATTTAGGAAAGATCAATATCCGTATAAAATTGGAAATTAAATACACAGTGAGAATTGGTATATATATATATTTTTAAATACGGTGATAGAAAAAAGGCCCTCAATATTATATGCTAGATTTTAGAAAATCAGGAAATCTAATAAATTGTATTTTGCAGGAACTTCATTTGAAATGTTTCCACTTCTTCGATGTAGTAGAGATTAACTAGAATTATAGCTTGTCTTGAATTTTTATAAAATGTCTACATGATATAAGGTTAAGTTTATATAGGCTGAAGGTTGTGTATTATATTGATGGATAATTTAAAATTAGAATAAAAGGTAAATTCAAAGTATCTATTTATTTATACTACTTTCTTTGATTCTCATGTTCACTTTAAATATATGAAATGAATTGCTAATTCAGTAATAGATGCAATCAGGCTCTAAATAAATAATTCTGATATCCAGAAATAAGGAATTTAATAATTTCACTTACAAACTTCCCTGCTTTGAAAATATGTCATGATAGATGATGGATGAAATATATTCACAATAAAGGAAAAGCTTATCATATTATAAAATTGTAGAAATATATTCAAGGAAAATTATATAGTAAACATAAAGAAACTGGAAGAATATTTTATAAGTCTACTGTGCTCTGCTCAAAGACTGAAATCTATTCTGTTTTGCAAAATTCTAGATATCAATCTATCAGATTTGCATGAAATTAAATTATAAAGTATCTTTTAAAAATTAATGATGCATTAAAAAGATTTGATTTTGATTATAAAATGCAATTTAAACCATTA
>NW_016812888.1:104051-108100 GCF_001698545.2 Rhinopithecus bieti | reverse complement strand
TGTGTATATATATTTATATATATTTATTTATTTTGCAGCTATTGTAGAAGGGGTTGAGTTCTTGATTTGATTCTCCACTCAGTTGCTGTTGTTGTATGGAAGAGCTACTGATTTGTGTACATTAATCTTGTATCCAGAAACTGCTGAATTCTTATGTCAGTTCTAGGAGCTTTCTGGAGGAGTCTTTAGGGTTTTCAAGGTAAACAATCATATCATCATCAAACAGTGACAGTTTGACTTCCTCTTTACTGATTTGGATGCATTTTATTTATTTCTGAGAGCAAGACACTGTCTCAGAAAAAAAAAGGAATATGCATTAAGTACTTGTTTTTGTTAAGCATTGTTTTGGTTTGTGTGGACTGCTATAACAAACTGTCACAGACTTATTGGCTTATAAACAACAGAAATTCATTTCTCACAGTTCTGGAGTCTAGAAGTCTGAGATCAAGGGGTCAGAGTGGTAGGATTCTGTTGGGATTTGTCTTCTGGGTTGCAGTCTGCTGTCTTCTGGTTGTATACTTAGATAGCAGAAATAATGCGATGTAGCTCTCTGGTCTCTTCTTATATGAGTACTACTAATTCCATTCATGGGGACTCCACACTCATAATCTAATTACCTCGGAAAAGCCCACATTTAAAGAGTACCACATGGGGGTTAAACTGGGGTTAAGAATTGCATAATAGAAGGGCACACACACTTATTCCATAAGCATTCCCTGAACCTGAGCTTCCTACAAACTACTAAAATCATTATAATATTTGTAAAATGTTACTTTGTTACCGTGGTGTATACAGAGGTGGAAGCCTACATTTTATTTTAAATACTCTGTTTTGCTTAAAAAACTACAAAATTTGCATTTCATATTATGACAAATCTGCATTTCCCTGAATATAAAATAAAAACTCCCCAGATATTTTAGCAAAATTGATTCTCCACGAAAATGCACTGTTTGGCCTATATCTTTAAATTTGCTTCTCCCATCACTGTCTAACCCTTGGACTTGAGTAGTCCATCTTCAAATCAAGCAATATAAATAGGCTTGTGGCTTGACGGTTTAATTCATAGACTCTAGAGCCCAACTGCTTCAAATCACTGCTCTTCTACTTACCTTGGGCTCATTTTGCAACTTCTTTAAATGTCAGCTTTGTAATCCGTAAAGTGGTTTGGGTAATAATACTTCTTTTATAGGGATATTGTTAGAACTATTGGAGCTAGTCTGTTCATAATGCTTATACAAAAATATTAGTATTAGTATCATGTGGAACTAACACTCTCTCTTACATTACTGCACAGATGTCACATACTTAGGGAACTCATCATATCTTTTCAAAAACCATCTGGCACATAGGAATTACTTAATGTGCAGTTCTTATTCTGATTATTATTGGTCTTTCAAAGTCCAGAGAAGAAAGTGCTTGTCTCCAAAAATCACAAGTAAAATGATTTACCAATCAGTTACACCATTGATTAGTCCATATGTATTTTTATTTGAGGGAATTATAAACAATTTATCAAAGTTATTTCCTTTCCCTTCTGAAATATGTGGATAGAATGTATCACCTTTTTTTGCAAATAATGAACACTTTCTATTCGAGTATTATTATTGTTTAAATTATGTTCTTATACTTAATAATTTGTGGATAATTAGAACTTAATCAAAACATTTCACATATATTAATAATGTATTATTTCTTATGTAGTTACATTTTCTTTAATTCAGTCCATAGTTCAAAATTGGCATGTTTTTCTGTCAGAAAAGGTTAAAACTTATAGTTTCATAAAATGGGACAGCTGATTTGAATTTCTGGCAGAGAAATTCACAACTTGATGTTTAAAATGCTGCTCTGCAAAATTGACCACTCTAGTTTTAGCTGAAATTATCTTTTCTCTAAGCATTTTAATTTTTTCCTGTCCTGGTATATGTCTCATATTTGGAGTATAAGACTAGTACCCAGGAACTACTTAAATTCATAAAATTTATATAGAAAAACAATTTAACATTTTATGCATATTTTGCTGCACTAACATGTATTCATAAATTAAAATACCCTTATTTTTCTGCCTAACAATGAACCTGTCTGGTTAAAACATGTTGATTAAATATGATATTGCAGGTCTTTCTTTAATTGAAACTCCAGAATTTCATTTTGGGCTCCAGTGAACAATTCTAAGTGCCACTCAAAATGACAGGTCAAGTCTGCTATTTTTGGTCACCCAAATCTGCAAAGCTTCCATGTTTTGGAGATGATCTTCAGAGAGGAAGAGGCTAAATGGGGTGAAGTCAACTGCTTGCTGGCAGCGACAATACAGTAACTGTCCACATAGATTTCATGGTCCTCTAACACATATCCTGCCTGTTTTTTAAGCCACCGGACTAATTAATGGAGTCCATGAAGTTCCACTAGAAACAAAAACTGCAACTAGTATGTGTAAATCAATTGACAAGCCGTAAAAGGCATGTGGCATCTAGGTTATAGCACAGGCTTTAGAACTCAGCAGAACTGGGGTCAAATCTAGGTCCTCATCACTTATGGTTTCACTTTTGAGATTTTAAGACTTGGCTCCATTTTCTTCAGTTGTAGAAGGGCAACAATAAAAATTATCTCACAAAATTTGAGGACAGATAAAATAATCACGTATTTGTACAGTGTCTGAGGCATATTAGCACCAAAAAGTAATCATTTTATAAAATGTGCTGGTACTGGCTGGTACTGCCACAGGTGGTAGAACCACTCAGGCTAACAGCTCAACTCAGACCATGCATGGCAGAATAAAAACCATGTCTAGATTTTATTTTAAGAAATCCTGTCCTTATTAGTGGGATAGGACAGTGGTTTACGTTTTCTGCCTTAATTAAACCCACATTGCCTCTGACTTCAGAACCTCACTACCTGTTCTCCAGCTGTGCTGCTGGAGTACCTTGCCCCGTTTCCAATGTGGGCTAAGAGATTCTTCTTAGATATGATTGGTGATTGGTCAGGACATGGGTTTGAGTTCTCTTGAGTAGGGTCTTGACAGATGTCTTGGCTTAATTATCTCTCATTTTGTAGCAGATCGTTCTTTAACTTTTTGGCCCCGCTGTTGGCTAAATTCTTGTTTTCACTTAGGTCTACTATACTACCTGGTCACCAAAATCTTGCCCTAGAACTTGGGTGTTGCTACCACTCTTCTAAAGATGAACACTAGAAAACCCATTAGAACTCTGGATCATAGCCCTCAAATCCTGGAACTAAGTCTCAGGCTCTCTTCTATCCTCAAGTCAGTTCTCTAGTTTGCCTCTTTGATTCTTGTTCGTAGCTGTTGCCCTTGTCTAATATAGATGTGGGATCTCTGTATCAGAGCAATAACCCTTTCTTCACTACCACCATCCTACCATGGTTGTGAATTGTGATTGGCAGACCCCATTATACTAACCGTATTCCCTGCAGTAATGGTTGATTTTGGTGTGCTCATGTAACCTAGCTTTCACCAATAAGATCTAAGAGGAAGACTAATGAGAAACTTCTAGAAAAATTAATCTTCGCAGAAAAAGAGATTTCTGTAAGAACAAAACTCATTTTCTCTTACTACCACATTTTACTATTTAGAATATTGTTATGTAAGAAGATCTAAGACTTAGAGCTGAGGCATTTCAACCATTAGATGACAAACCTGGTGATAAAAGTCAAGGCCATGATAGAATAGAGAAAGTAGGCAAGGGTCTAGGTCCTTGAAGACATAACTGATGTATCAAAGAGCCCAGTGGCTGCCCAACTGAAGGTTTTCTGTTAGCATAATTTGACCAAACTCTGAATATGACCTTCAGTTGCTGTTAGCTATACTATCCTACTGACTTAAACAATATGCTTATCCACCATGATCAACTGGGCTTCATCCCTGGGATGCAAGGCTGGTTCAACATTCGCAAATCAATAAACATAATCCAGCATATAAACAGAACCAAAGTCAAGAACCACATGATTATCTCAATAGATGCAGAAAAGGCTTTTGACAAAATTCAACAGCCCTTCATGCTAAAAACGCTCAATAAATTCGGTATTGATGGAAC
>NW_016812888.1:89880-101966 GCF_001698545.2 Rhinopithecus bieti | reverse complement strand
AAAAAAAAAAAACAATATGCTTAGTCATAATGTCGAGTTCAATTTTAAAATTGTATTAGCATTTAAGTAATCTAAATCTTCTTTGTTAAAATATTCAGTGAATCAGAAATTTTCTACTTTTTCATGAACAATTCACTATGCAAAAAAGTATTCAGAGGATTGTTATTTTATTGTATTTCATTTCACTTGATTATAACTTCAGTATTTTTCTTTCCATAGGGAAGAATAGTCACTCATTCAAGAATCTTATCACGTTCTTAGTGTATTCTATGTTATGTACAAGGCATGTAACAAAGAAATGCCCTTAAGGAGCAGATAATTGACAAGAAGAGATGAAAGTTGCTCATAAATAACTATAATACAAAGCAATATGAGATACATAGTCTATCAAAAAGCAAGATATGGGTTGTTGTAAAGTAGAAAGATTACTTCCCTTAAGTTCTTTCTAAACCAAATGTCTTAAAGAAGTAAAATGGGAATCTTGAAGTAATGAAAAAAATTAAAGGTTTTGAAGTGAGAAAAATATTTGAATTCAGTCTGTAAGAGCTTGCCAAGTGAGCGATCCTGTACATGTTAATTAAACTCTCTGTTTTAAAGTTTACATATTTGTAAAGAGAACATAATAATACCCTTATTTAGGGAATTGTTAATAGATTAAATGATGCATATAAACCCTCTGGGGCATTGCTGTGACACTATATATTTTAATTTTCTCATTCACTTTGGATATATAGAACAATTGTTTAAGGATAAGGAATGTTATTTTTTTGTATCTCTGTTTTGCACTGATATGTATTCTTATACATTCATTAGCTTTTTTTCTTAAAACAATCCTAAAAAGTAGGCATTAGAGTTAGCATCATCGATAATTTTCTCAAAGTGATTTATATTGTAGGGATTTTGTATTGCTTTGTGAAAGGTCAACAAACTGGGAACCTACATGACCTGTGATCCAGTCTCATTTTTTCAGTAATCTGTCTAATGACAATGGGTGTATGATATAACCTCTCATGTCCACATTTAACACTTTATAAACTAGAAATACTCATCTAGATAATCTCCAATTCCCTCAATAACTCTTTAGCTACTAAAATGAGGTAGCCTTCAAAAACAAGAAACCTGGGCTTGAACTTTGATTCGGATTCAGTTTTTTTTGTTTTTTTTTGACAGTACATACTAATAAATGAACTGGTAATTAATAAGAAATTAGGCCACTTCAAAAATAATAGTGTAACCTCACTTTCTACCTTCAATGCCTCTAATACACATTTATTACTACTAAATCATTCACAGTTTTAGTTTAAAAATGATTTGCTGTTATATATCCAAATATCAGATAAGATGCTTTGAAAAAGAAATTTACACCCAGCAATGAACACAAACAATGCCCTGAACTTGGTTTCTAATGTTATGTTCTATAAAAAGAATAAGAGTTCTGTGGATGATTGTCTGGATTTAAAGATTGGTGAGGAAATACAATATGAGGTTGGAGCACCTTTTCGTCACAAAAAAATGTAAAAATGTTTAAAAAATAAAAATGCAGAGCCATGTCTAAGGGACATAAGTATAAACCTGAGAGAGCTTCCAATGCCCAAAGCTGAAACAATTTGAGCAACAAAATAAATAGCATATATTTTGAATAGCATTTATAATGAACTAAATTATAGCATGAAGCATAAAATACATATTTATGAATCTATATTGATATAAATGAAGAATCAAATCAATAAATGTGGTACAACAGATAAATCTTCCATGTAGAAATATTCCACATAATTTATATAAGTGCACCTTCAAGCAGTGGAGTTAAATCCTCTCCCACTACACCAGCATGGGCTGTATTCAGCTACTTTCTTCCAAAGAATAGTGTATTCAAAGGCATGGGAGGGTGAAGGTGGAGTAGGAGCTGGCAGTAATTTCACAGAGGAGAAACCTGGCAAACACTACTTAAGTCAGCGACTAAGGTTTACATCGACCATGTTAAGTCATGTTATATCATGTAACCCTGATAATCATGTAATCAGAAGGGCATTTTGTCCAGCTGGTATTTTTCTCTCAATCCTTAAAGCCCAATATAATCAGAAAAATCTCAAACAGACCAAAATTGAGAAACATTCTACAAAATATCTGAGTCCCACTCATCAAAATTGTTGAGGTTATGAAAAAGAAAAAATGATGGTTGCAGGCCAGAAGGGCTTAAAGAGACATGATGACTAAGTGAATTAATGCAATAAGGTAACCTAGAAGGAAACTTGAAATAGAAAAAAAAAAAAATGATATGAATGTAAAAAGCTGTTAAAAAATTAAAAAATAAAGCAGGGGTTTACCTAAGAGTAGCATGCTAAAGTTGGTTAGTTGTGACAATTGTACCATGGTAATGTAAGCAACAGTGTAAGCTTGGTAAGGAATACACAGGAGTACTCCATAAATCTTTCTGTAAATTCACAGCTATTTTAAAATTAAAAGTTTATTGAAACAAAAAGAGATTTAGGGTTATTACAATTCTTCTTATATTTTAATTTGTGATAAAAATATAAGCATGAACAAGAATCGTCCTGTATGACAGATGATGAATTATACCCTTCAGTGACCTTTAATAAATATTTTTGACTTATAGAAAATTTTGCACTTTCAGCTCAAAATGTGTTGTGTGTATGTCTATTAAAGTATTTATGTATGAGTGTGTATATATTGCAATTATCCAAGCATTTTAATTATTGTCACTCTGGATTTCCTGGTCACTGGTGTCATAGATTAACAATTTTTTTCAGCTACAATACATTAACAATTAAAATCTAGGGCTGACAGAATTTATGACATGAATTCTTATTAATGATGTATTTTCCCCTAGCAATATAATTAGTGGAAAAGTAAAAAACAAAAGTCAAAAATAATTCTATAACAAATGAAATATTGTCAAAAGGAAACCTAACTAGTGTAGAGCAAAGAGTTTGGAAGAGTCCTTAGTTTCTTTTTCTTGGTGTTGACAGGAACCCACAGTTCATCATGGGATAATCTCATTTTAAGCACATTTTTTTTTGCAGGGACATCACCTGGATTTTGCACCAGGAGTATCCTGTATCCCAGCTGCTTCCCTCTTGTTTTAGGGTAATGGGTATGAGTGACCTTTGAAGTAGAGGAGGAAACATTCTAAGCCTGAGCACCAACTGCTTGGGGAAATTGCACACCAAAGCTGGGAATATCAGCTGTCCCAAAACTCAGACATGGAAGATTTCTTCATCCTCTATAATTAAACACAATTCCTACCCCCTATCTTATCTATTTTAAATATAAGTCCTACTTTGTGGGGAGGCCTCTTGGCTTGGATCATATCAGGTTTCAGGGAATAGTGTCAAGTGCAATTGGAGATAAGACCAATATACATGACTATCAAATCATATGTTAATGTTATCATTTGCATTGACCAAATCTTTAGGCACATCCAGGTCTGAAATCCTCTGCTGCTATATAATTTTTCAAGGATTCTTTTGCAAGCCAACTAGATTTTCTTTAAGATTTTATCTTACACAAGTTCTGCTACTCGCCTCATAGACCAGTCAGAATAGCCAGAATTCTAAAGTATCTAAAAACATCACTCTCTTTGTATATCTAGTCTTCTGAGGAATCTCTTTACAGTCTATCAACAATAGACTGAAAATGTAGAATTACTTTGTTGCTTCTTCAAAGGCATTTCTCTATGTCTCTAAATGCTTTTGTCCTATCATTTACTTTCTTAAAATATTTCTAATAAGTGTTAATTTGGTCCTTCCAAAGACAACAGCTATAAGGATGTACCCTAATCTAGTCTGTCTGCCATAAAGTAACATCTAAAAACTCTTACCAGATTGAGAAGTGACAAGGGACTAGAAAAAAATGCTTCTAAGAAATGAAAAAGACATAAATACATAAACTAATGTCTTGGATGTGTACTTTAGTTACCCATGTTAAAGCCTTTATGTTTGGAATCATGGAACTAGGAAGCACAAGACAGCCTGCTGGCCCAGAGATGGTTAAAGAACACTGTAAAGTAACTGGGCAACACATTTGAGAGACCCTGATAAACACTGGAATTTCTCATATATATTGTGACTCCGTATGGACAGATAAACACCTTTGTCTTACATGATAACGTCCTGATTTGTAGGAGGCATTTCTAGACAAACGCATCATTTTGGACTAAAAATGAATGCTTTTCACTAGTTATATCTAATGGCAAATATCAAATTCATGAATATATTGGGAGGAATGAACTTTTCATTTTGTAATTTAGGAGAAGTACAACAAAACCTACCATTACAAAAAAAGGTCGAAGATTTTGAGAAGAATATAATTACTGGAAGAACAACAATTAGGTAGTAACATAGTATTATTTTAGTGAAGAGGAAAATGGAACAAGAAAAAACACATTAAACTTTTGCATATCATAAAGAAAGAACAAATATCTATGCAATAAGATAAATCGGCATCTTAAATTATTGACAGAGAAAGGCTGAATATGGTGGCTCAGGCCTGTAAACCCAGCACTTTGGGAGGCCAAGGCAGGTGGATCACCTGAGGTCAGGAGTTCAAGACCAGCCTGGCCAACATAGTGAAACCCCGTCTCTACTAAAAATACAAAAAATTAGCTGGATGTGATGGTGCGCACTTGTACTCCCAGCTACTCAGGAGACTGAGGCAGGAGAATCACTTGAACCCAGGAGGCAGAGGTTGCAGTGAGCCAAGATCGTGCCTTTGCACTCCAGCCTGGGCAAAAAGAGTGAAACTCCATCTCAAAAAGCAAACAAATAAACATCTAAAATAAATAAATAAATATTGACAGAAGAGGGAAAAAAACACGCTATGACAAATTCGGGGTTAAAATGTGTAAAAGAAGAATAAAACAAATACTGACCGCTCATGGGAACCCAAAAAGTCTGGCAATGAGTGAATGCCCTGTGAAGAAAATGTTAGGAGGTTATTTCCTTGAAAAAGAAATTTGAAAACCACAAATTAAGTTACTGGATCCAAACTGTCAAGGTTGCCCAAGTAGGATCTAGGCAGTGAAAAACATGTTATGTTTGAAAATTTAGTGGTCCTAGAGAGAGTGCTAGTGACACTGGTTTTAAAAAAGATACAGCTTAATTAGAGTTTGGTGAAAAGAATGAAACTGAATGGACATGACATGGGAAGGGGCAAGAAGATGATGCAGTGTGTGCGTAGACTGCACTTTCAGGAGGTTTGTTCATGAATGGAGGGAGAACCGGGGCTTCTGTTTGAAGGCGATAAAGGTCTAAAGATGCATTTACCTAGAAACTTTTGAACATTGCTGTAGCTCAGAGAATCATTAGTGCCAAGGCGAAAAACAGAAGCAGGAAACCAATGAAGACTGATACGAATAAAGCCCTCGCCGATGTGGTATGGGACGGGGAGCTGCAGTTCTTTTTGAAAGAGTCAATATGAGGACGAAGAAAACCTGTAAGTTTAAAAATAACCACAAAAGTAGCACGGAAAATTTTTCTGTGAGACATCTATTTTCTCTTGGACTTGACTGTGTGGGTGTATATATTCATTTGCAACAGAGAATCTCGCAACAATTTGCTCTTTGGGAAAACAATTTGTAAATATTGGCAAATACTTGAGAGTGAATTCTTGAGAGTTTTTTCTGAGTCCTGATACTTTAAGTTTTTTACTTTTAGTAATTTTAGTTTCTTTTGGATGAATATTGATATCCTTTCAGGATATCTCTGCATAAGAAGTTAAAATGAAAGTATGTGGGATAAAAAATAGAATTTTCTCATAATTATATACCACTGAAATGATACAGATTTGTATTTCAACAAAATAGCTAATACAGACAGGAAAAATAGGAGAAAAGGGAATATGAAATCTGCAACCTACTACTGTTAGTTCCATTTTCATGCAATACTAAAATGAAAACATTGCAAATGGAAAATAATTATAATAACCAATATCACAAGTGAGCTTCAGATTATCAAAAGCCAGTGGTTTCATTGTAGGAAAATGTCATGAGCTTTAAAATGTCAAAATAGTCAAATAAATGGAAAGACAATAACCAAGGGTATGAAATTTGTGTTTCCAATTCAACAGTCCTTATGCTAAGTTCCTATTTAAATTTTCTCTTTAGTGTTTACTATCAAATCAAACTAAAAAAATATAAATGTGAAACTACGATAATCAATACAGGATTGTTATCTCTGGCATCTAGCTAAGAGTTTAGAAAGTCACACTGAATTTGTGTTAGAATTTAAAATCACACGTGTGTTATATGTTAAGTTTCTAGTTCAATTGCTATATTTAAAAAATAAGGTAATTAAGTCCAGGCAAGTAACTAACTGTTAATATGAAAATGAATGTTAGACATTATAGCTCACCACTTCTGGGACATGCAGGGATGAAATTTATTCACATCATTGAACTTAAATGTGGCCACTTGGTTGATTTGGCCCATAAAATTTAAGTATGGTAGATAGATATCCATCCTTTTTGCTGGGAGGCATTTAGGAGACAGTGCTTGGTTTTTCACTCCCCTTCCTTCTGTTATTAGTTTTAGAAACACAGGCCTATATGTCTGAGACCTCTCTATGAAGAATAAAGAAACATTTAAGGTGATGAACTGATGAGATTATGGATTATTTTATAATATGCCAGCACATCCTAGCTTATCTTAAATTATATAAGATGTTTAATTTTTGTCAAACATTTTGATATCAATTTATATAAGTGAAGTGTAACTGAGAAGGTTACATGAGATAATATAAAAGAAGACCTGGTTTAATAAATTTTAAATAAATGTTAATTACTTTCTATCCATATATATTTGATGCATATTTGATAGAAGATTTAATTTTGTGATGTTTTAAATATTTTTATTATCTTTCTATGTACTTACAGTATGATTAATATAGATGGTGTCCAATATTATCAAATACTGTGTTAAAATATTAGATTATAATATAGATACTCTTCAGCTTCTGATGGGGGTATGTCCTAGTAATCCTATCATAAATTTAAAAAAATTGTAAATAAAAAGTGCACTTGATGCCTGGATAAACCCTTTGTAAAATCAGTAAGTCATAAGGTGAGCCATCATAAGTCCTGAGGCTTTTTGGCCTACAATAGGGTTATATCCCAATAAGCCCATCAGAAAGTTGAAAAATACTAAGACAGATCATCATTAGTTGGAAAATGTATTTCTTCTAAGGAAGCAGAAATAATTTATACGAATGAGCGTATTGCTTTTATCATACATATACATAGCGTTAGCGTGTAATTGATTAGTATAATTTTAGCCTGTGTTTCAGAGAAATAGCCAAAAAAGGATATTCATATTTTTATAATTGTGTTAGAAAGTTGAGCGTTTGAAAGATAAGTTGTGCAGATATAACCTAAATATCATCACACTGAAAGAAAAATTGTACTATACAAATTTAAAAGGTAAGGTAGACTTTATTCAAGATTATTACAGTGGGGTAGAGGGATTGACCTCAACTCCACAGAAATAAAAAGCAGAAGGATTTGTAAAGGCTGCAGTGAGCTAATGGAAAAATACTGGAGGATTCATGGGGAGGGCCATCAGTGTTTACTGATTAGTACTTATCAAAGGTAGACCCCTACCCTTCCACAGAGCCGGGGAGAGAGTGCCACTGACTTTCTTGATGATTATATTTTGAGGAGATGAATCCCAGCTCCTCGAGAAAGATATTCTTGGGGTGTAAAACTGACAAGATGCTGGAAAAATATTTACATCTCAAATGGACAGAGAAAAAAATTACAATGCAAGTTTTCTAAAGTAAATGTCATTAGAAAAGGGAGGTCAGTGGCCTATGGTCAGGGAGAAACTTGTCTAAAATTTAGTCAAGCTGAGGGGAATGTCACGGTCATCCTGGTCAGCACTTATCTCATCATTTTTATTATTCAGTCATGATCTGTCTTCATACAGACACTTCACATACCTCACAGTATGAAGAAAATGTTTTCACTCCCTGAAATCCAGCCTCAACTAAGTAACCTTCCTATGTAATGAGGTGCTTGGACTATATTAGTGGGAAGAAAAGAATAATTTACATGAAAAATGATGAATGCTTTCTCTATCAAATTAATAAATGGCTATATTTGAATTAAAATAGGCTTAAGGGATTCAAATTATCTGAAAAGCTATAGTGTTAGCAATTTGTATAGTATTAGTGTTCATAAAAAGAGAAACAGTCATGTAATAGATACATTGGAGGTATTTTGTTTCTTCTTCAAAGGCAGGAACAAAATTCATCATTTGAATCATTATTTAGTTTATTGAATCAGACTTTCTTCGAGCATTTTAAAATGCCTCAGTTGTGGCAGGCATTTTAAAGTTCCTCTGGTTCTCAAATACAAATTATGAATCTGAAGACAATATAGTAAATTCTAGGACTTAGTTTATCAGACAAGCAGAAAAGCTAAAAAAATAAATGAGATTTTAACTTTCAGTTTTATTGCTACTCAATTCCTTTTGCTCTGGAGGGAGGCTCCTACCACAAGCCAGTCAAAATAGCAAAAGAATCTGGCTCCAGTACAAAAGTAAGCCATGTCATTTTTTACACATTATGTACTATTCACCACCAGTTTTTCCCTGTCATGTGCTGTCATTTAAACATCCTTTAAATTTCACTCCAAGGAACGGTTCCTCATTTCCATGGTTAATGTATCTTTACCAAATACGAGCAACGCTTTTTTAACCAATGAGATGGAAAATATTTCACAGAGTTCTGCTGCTCTTTGTCATTAATTTTGGTGAATCCTTTTGGTGAACTGTGCTGAACTTTTTCATAGAACCTTGTAAATATCTACTTTCCACTTTAAAAAAGTTAAAAATAGGAGTCCTTGAAGTATTGAACCAGAGAGATGAATTAAATACAGTCACTGCCTTCAAGGACAGCAGAGTCTGAATGGGGTGGGGGGATCAGGCAAACAAATTAAAATATGATATAATACTGATTATAAAGATATATACGTGATGATGAAGAAGCAAAGAGGAAGAATGCCTAACAGTCTGGTCATCTGAGGAAGATACATATTTTATACTGTATGGTTGTAAATTGGTCATTCCTCCATGAGCCTGCATTGATGAGTGACTGTGTATTAGAGATATTACCACTCCCTTCAGGCTCGAACTACCAAATAACAATTAACACGTAAAATAAATTAACTATGTATCTTTGTGGTGTTAACTCACTAATATATGGGTGTCAATTTTTTACCACAGCATAACCAGCCTGTACTAACCAATACAGAAATTGTGACTTAACATAAGGTGATATATTACTCCATTCTCTCGCTGCTAATGAACACATACCTGAGACTGGGTAATTTATAAAGAAAAGAGGTTTAATTGACTCACACTTTAGCAGGGTTAGGGAGGGCTCAGGAAACTTAAGATCATGGTGGAAGGGGAAGCAAACACATCCTTCTTCACATGGCAGCAGGAAGAAGTTCTGAGCCTAAGGGGGAAAAACTCCTTACAAAATCATCAGATCTTGTGAGAAGTCACCTCACTTTCAGAGGATCAGCATGAGAATAACCACCCCCGTGATAAAATTACCTCCCTCTGGGTCCCTCCCACAACACCTGGAGATTATGGGAACTACAATTCAAAATGAGATTTGGGTGGGGACACAGCTAAACCATATCAGGTGCCATCTTAAAGATTAGCCAGTAGCTATTGAAGATTCATAATGAATGTTTTCCAAAAGGAGCAGTACTCATTCTAAGTTCTGAAATTCAAATAGATGTTAATCAGATGGAATGCAGAGAAAGGTCATGTTATTTAGACAACAATATTATGTAGAGCTCTTTGATAAGAAAGAACAGAGAATATTTAGCATACTCTGAAGAGTAGTACAGGAAGGTTAATGGATGGAGATAAGATTATTGGTAGGTGAGCAAACTGGATAGGTAGGTATGGATTATGTATTATAACCGATATTATATTCTGTGAAAAGAATCTCAGATTTTTATCCCAAGTATTATGTAGAATGTTTGCACATAATAAATGCTATAAATTTTAATAATTATTAAATTAATTTTATATGTGTCATTACATATGAATTAAATTAAATTTAGTAGTCACTCTTCATAAGTTACTTTCTAATCCATTGTCTTCTTTTTCTTAAAAGTAAACATAGACTGGTTGAATGTGTTTGAATAGTGAACTTTCCAATCAATTTCATTTTAACTATGGGAATTCCATTACATCATGTAAGGTTTCTAGAATTTTAAACATTTACTTTAGGTTCCATGGGTGAAAGTGGAAATCACTGTGCTAATAGAGAATCATGGCGGTTATTCTATCAGCCATGAAATATAATTATTAGAAAAGTGAGGAAGATAAATACAAAATATCAGTTCCTTAAATGAAAAGGCTGAGCAAATTTTAAATTCATGAAGTCCCATGGATATTATCCTGCTTGGAAATATTAATGTGAATATTATGGTGTCCAAGTTTCATGATAAGTGGTTACTGAAAAGCTGGGTTGCACTGCTAGCCAGTTTTTGGCACGTGACTACATTAATCTTGAATGTAGGGCTGTATGAATTCAACTTACTTTCTTCTCAGCAAAAATAAGAAATATGTCCTCCTAAAAACAAGAATTTAAGCAGGTCAGCATGAATTTGAAAGCACATTAACATCAATGAGGAGGAGCAATAAAAAAATGTGTCCCTGTAGAACATGAAGATGTATTGTGGCAGAAGAAGAAGTTAAGGCACCTAGAGAAATGAGTTGCTGACTGCCTGTTTGTGTAAATAAAACATTGTTGTATAGAATTCATTTTGTAGAGCTGATATGAAGTTACAAATTTGTAACTCACGTCAAGGCAAACCATATAAGGATATCTTTATAGTTACAATAAATTATATGCTCTCTTCTCAGTTAAAAATCTGGATATACTTCAATGAAATATGTAAGAGTAGAGAATATCAATATATGTATTTTTTAAAAAAAAACCATGAAACATGAAAAAACACATTGAAATAACTAGAAAAGTGCAACCAACTAATTACACTAATGCTCAAACATCGACTTTGGAGTGCTTTCAAACTATGTGTATGCTATATGAATCATTGTTGTAGAATACTTGTCCCATGTAATCTATTGAACTTGGATGCCATTTGTTCTCATTTGCTTTACTTTCAAAAATTTAACTTTCCAGGTCTTAAAGAAGATGTAATTGAAATTTAGCCCTGCTGTTAGTAGTTGCTAAATTAGACCAAAAATTCATGCAATAAAACTTAATGTATAGGCTTATTTTCTGAGTTATAGAATGATTTTCTTAAATAATTCTACAAATTTTATAGAGTGCCAACAATATGGAAGACACTCTTCTAATCCAGGGATGTACAATTTTAGAAAACATAATTATTATGCTTATTGTGCATCTATTGCAATAAAAGATGACTGATTAGTTATAAATAAATATAATTCTGATATGTCAGGTGACAAAAGATTTATGGAGAGACATAAAATGTTTATTGTATTGGGGGGTACTTCTGATCAGATAATGTTTCAACAGCAACAGTAAATGTATTTTGATTAAAAAGTTAAAAGATGGCAAGATGGCCGAATAGGAACAGCTCCAGTCTCCAACTCCCAGTGCGAGCGACACAGAAGACCAGTGATTTCTGCATTTTCAACTGAGGTACTGGGGTCATCTCACTAGGGAGTGCCGGACTATCGGTGCTGGTCAGTTGCTGAAGCCCAACCAGCAAGAGCTGAAGCAGGGTGAGGCATCGCCTCACCTGAGAAGCACAAGGGGGAAGGGAATCCCTTTTCCTAGCCAGGGGAACTGAGACACACAACACCTGGAAAATCGGGTAACTCCCACCCCAATACGGCGCTTTAGGCAAACGGGCACACCAGGAGAATATATCCCACACCTGGCTGGGAGGGTCCCACGCCCACAGAGCCTCCCTCATTGCTAACACAGCAGTCTGCGATCTAACCACAAGGCAGCAGTGGGGTTGGGGGAGGGGCGCCTGCCATTGCTGAGGCTTAAGTAGGTAAACAAAGCCGCTGGGAAGCTCGAACTGGGTGGAGCTCACAGCAGCTCAAGGAA